>NC_056732.1:512502204-512612204 GCF_019279795.1 Protopterus annectens
CAACTACAGGACATTCCATTAAAAAAGGTCCATTAAAAAATGTAAAGGTCTATCCTATCACCATTCATCCACCAGAAGGAGCTAGGTCCATTCTCCCCAATTTGCTCTCCTGAAAAAAAAATAGTCTAAAAGTTCTGTTCTTCCCAAACAGGTACTCCTTCAGGGGGAGAAGGAGCAAGGTCTGTCTTCCTGTGCTCCCCAAACCCAAAAATAGCTATTTCTTGCTACATCATAAACCACACATAAAGTGCTTCAGCTCTGAATGCAAATCCCCAATTAGCATTCATTTTTGAAAGCCAGAAGTAAGTATTGTGTACTACTGTCTAGTTGGCATCTTCCAATCATACCTCCTACAACCTTGTATCTGAGGTAGCTGTTCCCTTTGTCCAGCCCTAGCTACATCTCTGAATGAAAAGCTGGGATTTATATTGTGTTTCTGGGGTGCTTGCCCACATTGTTGCAGCATGTGCCATTTTAGGTGACTGAAAGACAAAGTAGTAAGTGTGAGTTCCTCATGTGCACTATTGTGCAGTCTCATAAATAAAATAAAGGAAGTTATGGGGTTTATGGGCAGCTGCAAAAACACTTATTTTACTGGTTTTGATGGATCAGGAGTTGGTGTTTATTTTTAATGCACTATCTCCAAGTGTCAGGCACTCACAGATATGTAAAAAAAAAAAAAAACATGTATGAATATAGAGTCTGTGAGATCACTGTTTAAGATCCTTTAATCGCTGGAATCAGAACTTCATCTGACCACTAGATTCATAGTAGAACTGTAAACCCCAAATTAAGTTGTTCATAAAACTCTGTTCATGATTCTTGATGAGAGAAATTAACAGGACAAATGGCAGCTATTTGACTCCATGAGGATCCCAGACTGAAACTGGGAAAGGATGTTCATTGTACTACTCCCTGCTGAAGTTGATGTAGCAAAGTCCTAGAAAAGTGGTGATAAACTCGAAAGGTTCACCCTTTCCAGCAGGTGCATACAGTAGAATTCAGCAAACAGAAAAATCCGTATGAAGTGAAAATATCGCTTTTTAGATCTACCCTCCATAAATACTCATAAACTGACTCAGATTTAGCAACAATAATAAAACAATAACAAAACACCTGTCACTAATATTCAGGAAGAATGTATTGAGAAAGTACAGCTGTAAAATGGGGTCATGGGATCAGTTCAGAATGAGAACTCAGGTATCAAGCAATGGAAGGAATGTTGTGTGCCAATAATACAAGTATCCAAAATGAAGCAGAGTGCTTGCAGGGAATGTAGACCCAATCAAAAACAGAGTTGGAAGTAGCCAGCCTGAGTGAATGGAATGTCAGGGTTCCAGTTTGCAGTGTTAGGAAAAGTTTTGCTAAATCTTAGTAGGTGGTCTGTGGGAAACTGCACTAGGATCCATGGAGAGTTGCGATGGCAACTATGTTTAAATTTCAAGGACCTGCCAGGTTAAATGACAATGTTTCAATAGTACGTATTTTAAAACTTAAAGCCTTGGACTTATAAAAACAATCAAAAGTATTATAATCATTATTACTATATTTGCATTTCTGTAATTGCCTGACGTGAACTTTGGTGCAATAATGTGAAGCTTATCAAATTATTTCTTTACTATTTAAAGAAAAGATGTAATTAATGTGCTCATAAGGAATGCTTTATTTTATTTTGGGTATATTTCTCTTTAAGATCCCTTTAAGATAACTATTGTAAAACCAAATTTATTTTAATTAATTGATTAAGTTGTTTTTATATATATATATATATATATATATATATATATATATATATATATATATATATATATATATTGTGTGTGTGTGTGTGTGTGTCTCTGTAGGGCAGTTTAGTCACTGTGAATTTAATGTTGATTCTGAAGACATCCGTGTTAAAGAGAATTGGACAAAAGCACTTAACGTTTTATATTGTTTACAATAAATTATGCTTTATTGCCTGTTGGAGACGTTGATAGCCTTTGAGCAGCATTGTGTTTTAAGATCAGTTGAAACCCTGCATGATGTTTAAGAAACTGTCACTTGTACTGTCAGTTGTACAGCTTGAGAGATGCTGAATGTTGTTCACACTGCTAATTAGGCATACAACTATAACCATTTATATTTCGGTACATATCTCAAAAAAAGCACACAGAAAGGGACTGCTAGATATCATACACAAGCTTGTGATGGGCAGGGCAAAGTGCTACTAATATTATTTGTCTATTTTATTTATTTATTTCCAGTTTGATTATCGGGGAAGTCCACTGGGCTCAGTGAGCCCATTTTCAGTGGAGGCTTGGGGAGAAAAGCTCCATGATAAAGAATACAGATTAAGATTGAAAAACAGTAACAATTAAGAACAAGTTACAAATATATGAATTCAAAGCAAAGCATAAGCAATTTAGACCATTGTGGAAAATCTTTCCTTGTACAGGCTGTATGAATTCCAAGATACGGAAAGTGTGTTTTTTTTTCTTTTTGTGAAAATCTAGAGAAACATAGAAGTGTACATTATCTGCATTAAAATATATAATATATTATTACACATTGATGTAAAGACTTGATATGTATTGACTTTTGCCATTGCTCTGAAATGTAAGGTTATAAGCAATCTGCCAGATTTGCAAATTTATACCGCAGCTAGGATTGAATGAGTTAAACATGGGAACTTCAGTGATGCAAATAAAGGCAGTGCCTTGTCACCATTAGGCTGCCTTTACAAATCCTGAATTTTGAGAGTGAAGTTCAAAAATATAAAGAAAGTCAATGAATTGTTCAACATCAGTGTAATAAACAATCCTGAAGACATATTGATAATGCACAGATAAAGTTTATCTAAAGTATGAATGAAAGAAAAAAATGTATTCAAAAACAAAAGATTTGTCGCAAAGGCTGTGTACTCACAGTAATTAATAAAGCGCAGATATCTTTAATAAGGTTAGAGTGGACAAATGGGAAGATAACTGGAACATTCTGAACAAATGCAACAGAGATTTTGTGGTTAAATTGCAAGAACAAGGCTAAGTCAAACAGTTGGACCGCATAAATGGTAATGACTACAGACAACATTCTAACACAAGTCAGTAACTAAGTGATGAAGACAAAATACAAAAAGATGGATGTGATTAGTTTGCAGCAAAACAATTTTAATATCAAGTTCTTTTGGTGGGGGGAAAGTAACAATTTAAGCACTGGTTGTAGTTCGGTATTGAGGTAGATAGTAAGGTAACGTTACCCTACCAGAGGACAAAGATTGAATGCTTAAGCCTCAGTTGTCCGAAGTTCTACTTGCCAATGATTAGAATTCCACCATAGGAAATTACTGTCAGTGAGTTGTGTCCAAGTGATTCCTTTTTGGGGGAATTTCCCCCTTTTTTGAGTTAGGATAACCATGGAGCTGGTATATATAAATTCAGGGGGGTATGGGGGAGTTGGCCCCCCACATTTAGCAGTGCCTGGGATTGCCCTCCACCTGCAAAAAGCATTTTAAAAAAAGCTGTTTTTCAGCAGGATTTTTTCAGTGATTGCAGTTCCGGGATTCCAATCCGTTGTACATTCAGTTTCGTCCACTTATAGTGGAGATGTAATGTAAATCTAGTTTGGAGGTATCTTATGTTTAACACAGGTAACATAAAGGACAGACAGGCAGCTCCTAAATCAGTTGCATTCTGTAGATTATTTGTAACAGTAATACAAGACGTATTAGAAAATTAAACGTTATCCTTACCTTCTCTGTTCAATATCTCACAGAGTTCATACACAGCATCAATAGGCAGGACTGTGAAAATCTGGTACCACAAAACAAGTGCTTAAAATCTGAAAGTGGGGACTTGTGAGTTATGCTTTAGTTCCTTTGTAGGGAAACTGATGAAACCTTTAGTAAAGTACAAACAAGCTGAAGAAAACACAATTAAATGCACAAAGCAACATACTTGTGCAGCAAAAAGATTGCACTAAATGAACTTGATGGAAATGCTTGTTAAACAAGATAAGTTTAGGAAAATAAATTCAAATACATAAAGCAAAACACATCTGCAACAAAAGGTTTAAACAATATACCCCATCGCTTTGTTCAACAAAACTGTAAAATTGATAAGAATAAAGTACAACTGAGTTACTGAATTTAGTGAGGTATTCCTCACTATCAGCCAATAGCATCTGCATTTGTAGCTCCAGTATAGATAAAGTAATCATGAATTCATTAAAATCATATCAGTTTAATGCACTCTAAAGTTTGTTTTTTTATATATTACTGCTGATCTATCATATGTAAACATTACAGAGCTCAAAACTAGTGCATTTTAAGTTTTGTGGTTTAACTTCTTCTTCTTTCGGCTGCTCCCGTTAGGGGTCGCCACAGCAGATCACCTGTCTCCATTTCTTCCTGTCCTCTGCATCTTGCTCTGTCACACCAACCACCTGTATGTCCTCTCTCACCACATCTGTAAACTTTATCTTAGGCCTTCCTCTTTTCCTGTTACCTGGCAGCTTCATGCCTAGCATCTTTTTCCCAATATACTCTGCATCACTCCTCAGCACATGTCCAAACCAATGTAATCTTGCCTCTCTGGCTTTGTCTCCAAACATTCCAACCTGGGCTGACCCTCTAATATACTTATTCCTAATCCTGTCTATCCTCGTCACACCCAGTGCAAATCTTAACATCTTCTACTCTGCCACGTCAAGCTCTGACTCCTGCCTTTTTGTCAATGCCACTGTCTCCAACCCATATAACATAGCTGGTCTCACTACCCTCTTGTAGACCTTCCCTTTCACTCTTACTGGTACTCGTCTGTCACAAATCACTCCTGACACTCTTCTCCACCCACTCCATCCTGCCTGTACTCTCTTCTTCACCTCTCTTCCACACTCAGCATTACTCTGAACTGTTGATCCCAAGCACTTAAACTCATCCACCTTCGCCACCTCTACTCCTTGCATCCTCACCATTCCTCTAGCCACCCTCTCATTCACACACATATATTCTGTCTTAGTCCTGCTGACCTTCATTCCTCTTCTCTCTAGAGAATATCTCCACCTCTCCAGGGTCTCCTCCACCTGTTCCCTACTTTCACTACAGATCACAATGTCATCTGCAAACATCATAGTCCACGGTGACTCCTGTCTGATCTCATCTGTCAACCTGTCCATCACCATTGCAAATAAGAAAGGGCTCAGAGCTGATCCTTGATGTAATCCCACCTCCACCTCAAACGCATCTGTCACTCCCACCGCAGACCTCACTGCTGTCACACTACCCTCGTACATATCCTGTACCACTCTTACATACTTCTCTGACACTCCCGACTTCCTCATACAATACCACAACTCCTCTCTAGGCACCCTGTCATATGTTTTCTCTAAATCCACAAAGATACAATGCAACTCCTTCTGACCTTCTTTGTACTTCTCCATCAACACTCTCAGAGCAAACATCGCATCTGTAGTGCTCTTTCCTGGCATGAAACCATACTGCTGATCACTAATCATCACCTCCCTTCTTAACCTAGCTTCCACTACTCTTTCCCATAACGTCATGCTGTGACTGATCACTTTAATCCCTCTGTAGTTACTACAGCTCTGCACATCACCCTTATTCTTAAAAATCGGTACCAAAACACTTTTTCTCCATTCCTCAGGCATCCTCTCACTTTCCAAGATTTCATTAAACAATCTAGTTAGAAACTCCACTGCCATTTCACCTAAACACCTCCATGCTTCCACAGGTATGTCATCTGGACTAACAGCGTTTCCGTTCTTCATCCTCTTCATAGCTATCCTTACTTCCTCCTTGCTAATCCACTGCACTTCATGATTCACTATCCGCACATCATCCAACCTTATCTCCCTTTCATTCTCTTCATTCATCAACCCCTCAAAGTACTCTTTCCATCTGCTCAACACACTCTCCTCGCTTGTGAGTACGTTTCCCTCATTATCCTTTATCACCCTTACCTGCTACACATCTTTACTAGCTCAGTCCTTCTGTCTAGCCAGTTGGTACAGTTTCTTTTCTCCTTCCTTAGTGTCCAACATTTTATACACCTCTTCATACGCCTTATCCTTAGCCTTCACCACCTCTCTCTTTGCCATGCACCTCATCTCCTTATACTCTTATCTACTTTCTTCATCTCTTTGACAATCCCACTTCTTCTTTGCCACCTTCTTTCTCTGTATACTCTCCTGTACTTCTTCATTCCACCACCAGGTCTCCTTGTCCTCCTTCCTCTTTCCAGATGTCACACCAAGCACCTTTCTAGCCATCTCTCTTACTAGCTCTGCTGTAGTTAACCAGCTATTCGGTAACTCTTCACTGCCACCCATTGCCTGTCTTAACTCTTTCCTGAACATCACCTCACAATTACCCTTTTTCAATTTCCCCCATTTGATCCCTGGTGCTGCCCTCACACTCATCCTCCTCTTCTTGATCACCAATGTCATCCTACAAACCACCATCCTATGCTGCCTAACTACTCTTTCCCCTGCCACCACTTTACAGTCTCCAATCTCCTTCAGACTGGCCCTTCTACACAAGATATAATCCACCTGTGTGCATCTTCCTCCACTCTTGTATGTCACCCTATGCTCCTCCCTCTTGTTAAAATACGTATTCATCACAGCCATGTCCATCCTTTTCGCAAAATCCACTACCATCTGACCTTCTGGATTCCTTTGCTTAACACCATACCTACCCATCACTTCCTCATCCCCTCTGTTCCCTTCACCAACATGCCCATTGAAATCTGCTGCAATTACCAGTCTCTCACTCTTGGGTACAGTCATCACCACTTCATCCAACTCGCTCCAAAATTTTTCTTTCTCATCCATTGCACACCCAACTTGTGGAGCATATGCACTAACAACATTCATCATTACACCATCAATTTCCAGCTTCATAAACATCACTCTATCCGACACTCTTTTCATCTCCAAAACACTCCTAGCATACTGTTCCTTCAGGATAATGCCTATGCCATTTCTCCTCCCATCCACTCCATGATAAAACAATTCGAAACCACCTCCGATACACCTAGCCTTGCTCCCCTTCCATGTGGTCTCTTGCACACATAATATACCAACCTTTCTTTGGTCCATCATATCAGCTAGCTCTCTCCCTATACCAGTCATACTGCCAACATTCAAAGTTCTGACCCTCACTATCACAGTCCTAGCCTTTACCTGCCTTCAGGCATGCCTTCCCCCTCTTCTCGTCCTTCGGCCAACAGTAGCCCAATTTCCACCAGCACCCTGTTGGCCAACAGTACTGGTGGCGGTCGTTGTTAACCTGGGCCTCGACCGATCAGGTATGTATTTCTGTACTGTTGCTTGCATGTATGATTTGGCAAAATTTTACGCCAGATGCCCTTCCTGACGCAACCCTCCCCATATGAGTTGAAATTAACTTTTATCCAGACTTGGACATTTTATTGTTCAGTCAGTAAATTATTCTAATCTAGTTGCATTAACCAAGAATATCTAAGAATTTTTTCAGTTCTTACACATGCCATAAACACCACTATATATATAAATATATATATATATATATATATATATATATATATATATATATATATATATATATATAAAACTCCCACACACATGCAAAACAACACGTATACAAACACATACACTTCTTAAAACCATTTTACTCATACAATTCAGTCAATGGCGATCTTTGCATACTAAAATTTAGTTTTACAAACATCATTCTTTAAATAATGGGGATATATCATATCAGGAAATGTTGTCTGACTGCATGCTGGTCTTAGAAGCTAAAAGACTGTAGATCAACTTAGGGCATCTGTCTCATAGACAGCCGACAAAGTTGGCAATATAAAGTCTAAAATTATCCAAAAGTGTTGCACAGAATGCGGCTTGTACAATAATTTGTGTGAGGCTAAAGACTTTTCACCATAGCTGTCTGTGACAATAATACCTGTAACCGAGATAAGTCCAGCCAGATCACAGATGGCTGTAAGCCTAGATGCCATGTAGCAGTCCTAGAAGGGGTGGGGACCTATAGAGGACTTCCACAGACTAGTAAAATGTAGTAACACTGAATACTTTAAATGCACTACTGAACAAACAGAGCTCTAAACACAAGAAATTTGAACAGCAAACAATCATTTCACATAATTTGACTGTGTTTGTCACTAAAGATAGATATGGGAGCTTTCTTTCCAGAGATATTCCTGTGTAACAAAAATGTACTGGTTGGCAAATTAAGGTCTATAGATAACAGTTTTTAACAGAAAGTCAGAGGTCATGCTCATCAGAAGCCTTCTCCTGGGTCTTTTGCAGAAATAATGTGCTCTGTTTTGGAGACCATTCTGGAAATTTAGAAATGCCATGTCCATGAATGTGGTATAGCCTACACTATTTATACTGTATGCATTTTTAGCCCCAATACTTATAACATTTGCATACAGCCAGGGCATGCTATAATGAACAACCCTGAATCCAGATCATATTAGATGACCTCACAGCCAGATATCCAGATCATATTAGATGACCTCACAGCCAGATTAAAGTATAATGTGAAAGAGTATATATGGCATTATCACAAGTCTGCCTGTCTGATGGTAAATCTATGTTGCCAATGCAGTTCTCTTGTACCTAAAACAATATATATGCAGAGAATTTTTTTATGTAAGGGAAAATGTCAGTGATGGCAAAGAGTAGGGTGTAAATAGGTTTATAGGCTTGTAGGTGTGTACTAAGCTAATGACTACAAGGGCCTTTTTAAACCTAGCCATGCATCCGAAATCTCTGACAAGTTCTTGTGCCCTTAATAATTATAAGCAGGGGCTTGGGAGATGAAACATTTTTAAGCAGGAGCCTGTGAGATTAACCATTTACAGGCTACCTGTGTCCATTAGAGACATAGGTGCAAAACCAGAGATGAATTTCCTGTTCCCCATCCAATTGTCCAAGTTACACTTAAATTGTGTTGTGGAGGAATTCTGCTTCACATGGATGGGGAGCTTGTTCCAGAGATGGGATAGTCTCTAGGATACATACCTGTCTCTCCAGCAAGTCCTAATTATATCACACTCAAGGTTTAAGTCTTTAGTAGTTATGCAGGAGAGCCTTTAGGGTGAGGTCTGCCAATACCTTGTATGCCAGGCATACATCTTCCCTAAACAGCCTTTAGGAGGATAGGGCTTTGAGATGGTCTGCATAGGACATGTTACTTATGCCCTTTATTCTTTTAATGAGGAACCTCTGTGTAAGTTCCAAATGTTGGATGTGCCTAGTTAGGGACATACCAAAGGGGGTGTTGTACTCAATGATAGATCTGATGAATGCTAAATACAGCAGAACAATGACCATACTTTTGTTTATAAGTTGCACAACACATTACTGTAGACATGTGATGGTCAAAGGCTAGATTACTGTCTATGTGTGTCCCCAAGTCCCTGACTAATGGGCGAACTCTTAGAGGTGTGTTGTTAGTATGATAGATAAGTAGAAGTCTAACTAGAGCAACAGAATACACAGAGATGGACAGAAGATTGCAAAGGGAGCTGCTCTCCAAAGCAGGGCTGTAGAACACAATAGAAAAGGAGGTATGACAATAATTGAATGTAGAATGAAGTAAAATTTAAACAGTTGAGGGGGCATTTAGTAAAGTAACATGATGCACTGATCTATACCACTCCTGACAACATCAGAGTTTAATCAGTATACCTGTACTATAATATGAATGCCATTATACCCACAGTCCCTAAAGAAAAGTGAGTCACAGAAGCACTTATACTGAAATTGTTAGGAACATACATATCAAGGGGATGTTACACATTTGCAGACTGAAAGCTAAAAATTGTTAAAAAAAGGCTGCCTTGACAGATTTGACCCTGCACCTTTGTTAGTAATATTTGTTATGGTAGTGCATCAGCAAGGTGAGCCACCAAAGCATTCAGACTGTCAGGAGTACACATATCAGGGGTATGTTAGACAGCTGCAGAAAGCCAGAAAGCCAAAGAAAATGCAGCCTTCAGGGGATTAGAACCCACAACCCAGAACATTAACACTCTACAAATCACTTCATAGGCAAAATGAGCCCTGGAAGCATTTAGACTGAAGGCATTAGCATTACCCTATTTCACATTTGCATGGTGCCACACAATAGAACTCAGCTCATTTGAGCAACCGATGGCAGCCACAAGTCACGCCATTGGTTACACTTGAGTAGTTCTGTCCTATGTGAAGTGGCATCTGTCATAGGTTGTAGTTGACCATCAATGGCGCTCTTTGTGACCTGTCACACACAGTATGACCACATAGAGATAAGTGATGTAGAATCCCTTTTTGGGTCTTGTGCGTGTTTAGTGTGTTTATCTAATTTTTGACCAAATTAAAGGTTGGACATGGGAGTATAGGACAGAGATGAAGAGGGTGAGAAAATAAGGAATGAGCAGGATGGAGGTAGGAGCATGCCTTTTAACTGTATAGCTCAATAATTCTGAAGAAATCCAAAAATGAATTATGTTACTTCAGCCCAAAATCTGGTACAGATTTTACATTTTGCTGATACTAATGTATGAACAGGTAGATTAACAGGCTTGACATTATCATGTGTTCTCCTCATGCTGTTTTTTTTGTGAATGTGTAACAGTTCCAGTCCTGATGGAACTGCTACACATTCACAAAACAAACAGCACAGGGATTACCCATCCAAGGACCTAAACCTGGCCTATGATGTGAACAGGACATGCTGGAGGGACAGATATGTGTCTCAGAGATTACTCCTGCTGTGGAACAGGCTACCTATTCATGCAAATCAAAGCCCTTCCATGACCATCTTCAAATGCAATTGGGATCAATGGATGGAGAATCGTAAATTCACTCTTGGAGTGGACAGGGGCAGTGTGTAAAATACTCAGTGGCATAGGCACAAACCTAAGCCATCCTCTAGCCCTTAGGTATCAAAAATCTGGGTAAATCCAGGTAATAATGGCTAGGCTTACAAGGGCTCTTAAGCCCTTAGCCTAGTATTCGTCTATGAACCTATGGATATGAAGTGTGAAACCCAAACAGGTGTGATTATATAATAACTCAGAGCCAATCATGTACACAGTATTCAGCTACCCGGAGAGGTATGGGTGGGAGTCTATTTTTTTTTTGTTAGGTGCCCTTCTCTGAGAAGGGGAGTTGGGGAAGAAAGTCAGTAAAGTAAGAAATAAGTAAGAGGGGGAGGTGACAGGTTGTGGGGTAACACAATGAGGGAGAGGGACAATAATGAGATGTCAGACAAACAGAGGGAAGACAATAGTGAGAGGAGGACTATACAACATTCAGGGATGGGAAGAGACAAAAAAGGGAGCAGAATACCAGGTTGAGGATAGGATTGTTTTTTTCTCATCACCCTGGGTAACATCACCACTAAGTCCAAGCTCAGAAGAAGGAGTCCATGTGGCTGATACAGGCATCCAACCTCCTGTCTCTTATCTCACCCACAAGCTCTGGCAGCTTGTTAGGGGTGACAAAGGTGTTACCTCCACTTGCACTGCTACTGGTGGGTATCACCTGGTGCAGATGGTGCATGTAGGGCAGGAGGCATAGAGGTGGCTGGGGAAGGCTGGGACCCAGATGTGCTGCTGGGTTCTTCTGCTGGTAATGGTGATGCTGCTGCTGCTTTCTGTTGGGGAGGCAGTAGCCCTTGCTGGTTCGATAGGTGCAGGCTGCTGCACTGCTGCACAATATAATGAGAAATGAAATAGAAAGAAACAAAAAATAAACCAAATAAATGTATGCAGGAGAAAGAATAACAGCAAAGAGGGTGGGGAGGTAAAATATAAACACAATAAAAATTGCATTCTTAGCTATGTCATAGTGATACAGTTTAGCATAATATACTTTTAATAGTTTCACTTAAACAGGAATTTCATCAACTTGTCTGTCTGTCTTCATATATGATATGCAGGGGTGGAATAAACCAAAATCCATCCTGCTGTGTGATCTGATAGACAGAATATTAATGGCAGGAGCTATTTAGCAAAACACCAAATGTATGCTTATAGTTAGTGATACAATCTGAGTTTTGACAATAATGTAAATATACAAAATAAACATGCTGATCAGACAATAATACATTTGTAACAGGTGATAAACCAAGGGGCAGGTACTACTACTATATATTTTGAAATGCCTAGGAAACAACTACTTATGAATCTTGCATACTGCATATATGGAATATGTAGTGGTGCAATTATGCTATGGGACGACAAACAAAATATGATGTTTTCTAAGACAAAAACAGAACTTTGTTGGGAGGAATTGAACCCACAGCCATCCTAACAATGTAAGAGCACATTGGTATAACATGATGATCCATTTGTCCACCAATGCAGGATGAGGAGGAGGCATACAGAACTGTAGTTCTAACATTGTATAGTCATGGCATACTGATATTGCTGAGCTATGCCATCATGACATATTGATATTGCTGAGCTATGCCATCATAGGTTCATAGGTTCATAGGTAGGTACTAGGCTATCGGCCCTAGGGCCTATATAAGCCTAGTCAAAAAGGTTCCCCGGCTTTTGCCACCCAAGAAAAGTATTTTCCTGTGCCCCTTTCAAGCAGTGCTGCAGAAGTGATCCCCGGGGTGAGTTTTCTGTTTCCCATCCAGTTGTCAATGTTTTTCTTAAAGAGGGCCAATGAGGAGCTTTGCTTGACATGAATGGGTAGTTTGTTCCAGAATATGGGAAGTCTCTGGAACAGGAATCTATCCCTCCAGCATGTTCTGTTTATTGTGGTGACAAGGTTTAGGTCCTTGGAGTGTGGGGTTTGGAGAGATTGGGATTTCTTTAAGTGTAGCATGTCCAACAGCTCTGGGTTTGACATAGCTTTATATGTTAGGCAGAGATTGCCTCTGAGTAGGCGATATGCGATGGAGTAGAGCTGGAGTTTTTTGTGACGGTCTGTGTGTGGCATCTGTTTGAGGCTGGTAATCCTCTTAGTGAGGTATTTCTGTGGTCTTTCCAATTGTTGTAGGTGTCTTGTGAGATACATGCCAAATGGGGCATTGTACTCTATAATGGGTCTGATGAGGGATGAGTAGAGAGGAACAATGACCTCCTTTTTTCTAGGGGTGAACCCTTTTGTGATGAGGTGTGCCACATAGAAGGATTTCCTGACTACTGTGGCGATGTGGTTATCAAAGGAGAGACTACGGTCCACCTGTGTCCCGAGGTCTCTTATCACACTTTCAGTGTTTAGTGAGATACCACCTATGTGGTATCTCATGGGTACCAAGTTTTTCCCAAAGGGGATGACAATGTACTTCTTAGCATTGAGCTTGAGGCCATGACTTTGACACCAAACATCTGTCTCTGTGAGGCCCTTTTGTAGAATGTCTACATCATTAGATGATTCTATTATGGCTCCCAGTTTGCAGTTGTCTGCGAACTTTGTTAGCCAAAGACCTTCTGTGTTGGCCTGCACTTCAGGGAAGTAGATGCCAAACAGGACTGAACCCTGTGGTACACCACTCATCACTGGTCTGAAGTCGGACTTGGAGACGGCTACTTTTACTGTGTGGGTTCTGTCAGTGAGCCAGTTGGCCACCCATCTTGTGGCAGATGGATTTATGCCCAGTTTAGTGAGTGTATCTATAATTCCAGAGTGGGGGATGGTATTGAAAGCCTTGGCGAGGTCAAAATAAGGTGTGTGCACTACCTTGCCCTCGTCTATGGCTCTAGTGACTGCTTCAAAGAAGTCAATCAGATTTAGTAGACATGATCTACTTTTACAAACCCAAACTGAGTGGGGTCCAGGGTTTGGAAGTTACCTATGTCTTTGTTTATAAGCTCCAATATGATATGTTCCATGGCCTTGCAGTCCAGGCTTGTCAGGCTATTGGGGCAGTAGTTTCTTGGGTCCATGGTGGCACCCCTTTGTGGAGTGGGAAAACTGTCGTTGTGTGCCATTCAGTAGGCAGATAACCTGAGGTGAGGCTATGATTGAACATGGTACTTAGGTGGGGTGCCAGTTTGTTCTGTAGTTCATGCAGTACACAGCCTGGGATGTGGTCTGGTCCCATGGATGCTGTGTTCTTGGCTTTAGTGAGTGCGGTCTTTACTTGTTCATCCGTGATCACAGGGGCTTTGCATTCTTCCGGTATTATCATGCCATACTGATATTACTGAGCTATGTCAATATGGCATACTGATATTGCTGAGCTATGCCATCATATCATACTGATATTGCTGAGCTATGCCATCATATCATACTGATATTGCTGAGCTATGTCACCATATCATATCGATATTGCTGAGCTATGCCATCATGTCATACCGATATTGCTGAGCTATGCCATCATGGCATACTGATATTACTCAGCTATGACATAATTTCATACTGATATTGCTGAGCTATGCCATCATGTCATACTGATATTGCTGAGCTATTTCATCATGGCATACTGATATTGGTGAGCTATGCCATCATGGCATACCGATATTGCTGAGCTATGCCATCATGGCACAGTGATATTGCTGAGCTACACCATCATGTCATACTGATATTGCTGGGCTATGCCATCATGGCATACTGATATTGCTGAGCTATGACATCATTTCATACTGATATTGCTGAGCTATGCCATCATGTCATACTGATATTGCTGAGCTACGCCATCATGGCACACTGATATTGCTGTGCTATGCCATCATGACATACTGATATTGCTGTGCTATGCCATCATGTCATACCGATATTGCTGAGCTATGTCATCTTGTCATACTGATATTGGTGAGCTATGCCATCATGGCATACCAATATTGCTGAGCTACGCCATCATGAAATACTGATATTGCTGAGCTATGCCATCATGGCATATTGATACTGCTGAGCTATGCCATCATGGCATACCAATATTGCTGAGCTATGCCATCATGAAATACTGATATTGCTGAGCTATGCCATCATGTCATACTGATACTGCTGAGCTATGACATAATTTCATACTGATGTTGCTGAGCTATGCCATCACGTCATACTGATATTGCTGAGCTATGCCATCATGGCATACTGATATTGCTGAGCTATGACATCATTTCATATTGATATTGCTGAGCTATGACATCATGTCATACTGGTATTACTGAGCTATGCCATCATGGCATACTGATATTGCTGAGCTATGCCATCATGGCACACTGATATTGCTGAGCTATGCCATCATGTCATACTGATATTGCTGAGCTATGCCATCATGGCATACTGATATTGCTGAGCTATGACATCATTTCATATTGATATTGCTGAGCTATGACATCATGTCATACTGATATTGCTGAGCTATGCCATCATGGCACACTGATATTGCTGAGGTATGCCATCATGGCATACCGATATTGCTGAGCTATGCCATCATGTCATACTGATATTGCTGAGCTATGACATCATGGCATACTGATATTGCTGAGCTATGCCATTATGGCACACTGATATTGCTGAGCTATGCCATCATGTCATACTGATATTGCTGAGCTACGCCATCATGGCATACTGATATTGCTGAGCTATGACATCGTTTCATATTGATATTGCTGAGCTATGACATCATGTCATACTGATATTGCTGAGCTATGCCATCATGGCACACTGATATTGCTGAGGTATGCCATCATGGCATACTGATATTGCTGAGCTATGCCATCATGTCATACTGATATTGCTGAGCTATGTCATCATGTCATACTGATATTGCTGAGCTATGCCATCATGGCATACTGATATTGCTGAGCTATGCCATCATGGCATACTGATATTGCTGAGCTATGCTATCATGGCATACTGTTATTGGTGAGCTATGCCATCATGGCATACCGATATTGCTGAGCTATGCCATCATGAAATACTGATATTGCTGAGCTATGCCATCATGGCATACTGATATTGCTGAGCTATGCCATCATGTCATACTGATATTGCTGAGCTACGCCATCATGGCATACTGATATTGCTGAGCTATGACATAATTTCATACTGATCTTGCTGAGCTATGCCATCATATCATACTGATATTGCTGAGCTACGCCATCATGG
The DNA here is from genome assembly GCF_019279795.1 of Protopterus annectens. Taxonomy (NCBI): domain Eukaryota; kingdom Metazoa; phylum Chordata; order Ceratodontiformes; family Protopteridae; genus Protopterus; species Protopterus annectens. Next base: position 512,518,261 of record NC_056732.1, read on the forward strand.
CATACTGATATTGCTGAGCTATGTCATCATGTCATACTGATATTGGTGAGCTATGCCATCATGGCATACTTATATTGCTGAGCTATGCCATCATGGCATACTGATATTGCTGAGCTATGCCATCATGGTATACTGATATTGCTGAGCTATGCCATCATGGCATATCGATATTGCTGAGCTATGCCATCATGAAATACTGATATTGCTGAGCTATGCCATCATGGCATACTGATATTGATGAGCTATGCCATCGTGTCATACTGATATTGCTGAGCTATGCCATCATGGCATACTGATATTGCTGAGCTATGACATAATTTCATACTGATGTTGCTGAGCTATGCCATCATGTCATACTGACATTACTGAGCTATGCCATCATGGCATACTGATATTGCTGAGCTATGACATAATTTCATATTGATATTGCTGAGCTATGACATCGTGTCATACTGATATTGCTGAGCTATGCCATCATGGCATACTGATATTGCTGAGCTACACCATCATGGCATACCGATATTGCTGAGCTATGCCATCATGGCATACTGATATTGCTGAGCTATGCCATCATGGCACACTGATATTGCTGAGCTATGCCATCATGTCATACTGATATTGCTGAGCTACGCCATCATGGGATACTAATATTGCTGAGCTATGACATCATTTCATATTGATATTGCTGAGCTATGACATCATGTCATACTGATATTGCTGAGCTATGCCATTATGTCATACTGATATTGCTGAGCTATGCCATCATGAAATACTGATATTGCTGAGCTATGCCATCATGGCATACTGATATTGCTGAGTTATTCTAGTACTGGCAGATGTGGCACTGCTGTCTAAAAGTTACACCTAATAATTTTTAATGTCCACTGTTATCACAATGAAGGCAGAAATTTGAATGACAGCATATATACTCATTACAGCACTCTGTTAGCCCTCTGTTCTACTCCTGTGCATCTGCCTTTTCCTCTTGATCTCTGCAGAGTCTAAATATATAAAAAATTGGAAGGTGGCATACAGTAGCCGGTTATTGTATGAGCTAAAACATGTTATACTTACAGTACAGAGGTGGTGACTATAACTTATCTTGTTCTTCACTTTAGCAAAGGTCAGGCTTGCATTCCCCCATGCATAGGATGTCCATAGCAGAGGTGACAGCATTGGCCAAACTATTCTAGGTATCAACCTTATACTGTGAGCAGGTAAAGCCTTCTGCAGTAGCCTCTAGCTGTGATACATATGGAGGATGTCCAGAAAAATCTCGAACTCCTCCTCACACCACCCCAGTGCTCTAAAAGGAGCACTACCCTCACTTATTCCAGCCACAATATCTCACCTTGAAAAAGCTAAGGAAAAATGGCAGATAACTGGTGAACAAAACAATGCTCACATTTCCTATACTCCACACAACAAGAGGCATTTACAGGCATCTCATTTGCCTGATGTATAGCAAAGTAAAAATATAGGTACCGTGTTATTATGGTTTCAATTGGACTTTAAGGTGTGAAACATGGCAGTACTCTATTCCTGTGCATGCTGTTGAGAATACATGCTCTAGAGTGACTGCATCTGCAGATGGCTAAAGATAGCATGACAATTTCCTTATCCCTATAATCATGGGCTGCCAGCTTCTGTACAGAACTATCTGCAGATGTCTGGGTGTGTGGATGTCAGTGTGTAAAATTCTACACAATGTTAACCAAGGGTGTTCATCATGCAAATTGAGCATTCCAGAAATAATAATCAGATGAGCCATAATTAGCATCATCCATCTACCCATAGGGCTGCATCTACACAGTATAAGCCTGACAAAAAGCTCAGAGAATCACTGCGCTACTGAAGAAGATGACTTTGAATGTTGTTTGAGTCCTGCTTTTGTTCAAAGCTTTCCTTCTGAAAAAGATATCTGATTATATAAGGTAAGTGCTGCATCTTACACAAGTAATTCAGTTGCAGAGAGGTAGCTCTGACTGTTCCTAAACCTGACTGCCTGTGAGGGATGCCTGTTTATCAGTAATTTTAAGATATGTCAGCCAAAGCTGCCTTAAGGTATACATTGCAAGTGTACTGCAGGTAGTAGACTGGAAGGTTGTTAAGGGAGATTTGTATTACCCACATGCACTAATAGTCTGAGTAACATTCAGTAATACTTTATTGTTGTGTGCCAGTAGCCACAACCTTAATAAAAGTGGTATTGTAATAGTCATATTGGTGTTCACTTGCATGCTTGTGATTGTTTTGTGCAGAACATGTGACCAGTGTGGGTCTAGTTAAGACGATCAAATTTTAAAAATGATGAAATTCATGTGGCGGAAACCATATGACTGATATTTTAAAAGGTCCTGTGATTGCAAATCAGTGGGGATTGGGGAATGTGCTCTTTTCCACACCGTAGTGCAATCTCAGAGTTAGTATATATAATTAACAATAGGTGTGTGGGGGCTCAGGGGTTTACCACCTTACAAAAACACTGTGTTATTTTCTTGTTCTTCAACTTTTTAACTTTTTAAATGTTGATCATATAGTCTTGACCATATGAATTTCGACATTTTAAAAATTTGATAATCTAAACTATATCTGGCAATTACAGAAACTATGCCTGACATTTACTTAAAGATTGCGGGCACAGATATCTAACTGTCAGAGGCAAATTAAGTGTTGTATATTGCCTATTGTTTGTTTCAACTCTCTCTTGGTAACCCTTCCCAGCTCCCCTTCCACAGAAAGTCTGGTATTCTATGACAGTGGTGTCTCACTGTCAGCCTGGGTACTACTACTCACCTCTGCCCCTGCAGTCACTCTGTCCAAGGGAGCATCAGTGACCACAAGCAGCTGTGGCTCATCTTCAGTCTCACTGCTACAGGGTAGCTCCCTCTCTGAAGTAACCACATCACTAGTCCTGGCTGCAAGTGTGCAGTCTGCCTGGGTCCCCCCCAGGATACCAGGAGCGCATGCTTGTCTCCAAGCCTGATTGCGTGTCACTGCATGCACACAAGGTACTGCATCATCAAAATCATTCCCTATCAGGACATCTGCAGGGATATCCTCAAACACACCTACTTGCGTGCTTCCTTTTCCACCCTCCCAGTCAATGTGAACCTTAGCCAAAGGTATTAGGAATGGGATCCCTCCTGAAGCTCTGACTGGAGTAGACTGCCTAAGCAAGTAGTGCTCCTCTTTAACCATTGCAAGTTTCATAAAGGTTAGGACAGAGGATGTGTCTCTTAGCAGTGGCCTCTTTCCCATCTACTAAGATAGGATATAACCTCTTGTGGTAGTTTGGTACCCTTGTTGCCTCCAGACAACTTACAGCTGGCATTCTGCCATTCCCACTTACTGGTTCTCCCAGCTTTTGTTCCTCATCTTGCCTCCATGGACAGCTATATGCTACATGGTCTCACTGGTTGCATTTAAAGCATTTAACCCTTGGTCCTAACTGTGTACCTAAACTAGTGGCTTCAGGCTACCCACCATGGGTTCCCTTAGACCCATGAGCAGCACTGGGTATCCCTTTCCAGTGCAGTGATGCCCTGCTTGCTAGGTATAGGTCTCCCTATTTCCCCAAATCATCTGTGGTATTACAGTGCTTATCTGTCAACCATATTCTCATGTCCTTAGGCTAAGTGCTAAGGGCTTTTTCCCTAACTAAAAGATCTGCAAGCCCTTCAAAAGTGGTGGCCTGGCACTCACTCACCCATCCATCAAATAAGTGCTTAACTCAGCAATATATTCACACACACTTTCATCTGCCTTGTGTGTATGCTCATGAAACTTTTTCCCTATAAGCTTCAGTTGTTAACTTAAAACACTCTAATAAACAATTTTTAACAGTATTATAATTTAAGTAATCAATGTCAGACAATTTAGAAATAGCAGTTACAGATTTACCCTGGAGTAAAGGGGTCAAGAACCGCACCCAGAGCCCATGATCAACATTATACTGTTTATATACCCTTTCAAACATATGAATAAAACTATCAAAATTACCCTCTGTAAATTGTGGAAGAAGTTTACTGACTTTTGTTGCTTCTGGGGTTCAGTTACTCCCTTTCCCATTACCTCCATGCTATTGGAGAAGAGTCAGCATCTCCTTTTCATGTTGTCTCTTCCTCTCATTTTCTTCAGCTTCCAGATGTCTCAGTCTCTCTGCTGATTCTAATTCCATTTGCTTCTGTTTCTCCTTCTTTTCAGCCTCCAAACACCACAGTCTCTCTGCTAATTCTATTTCCAAACATTTGGCCTCCAGTTCAAGTCTCTTTAACTCCAGATGGATTTTTAAATCCTCTGTGGAAAGGTTGAACTGTCCATTTTCTGTGAGGTGTACCTCCCCAAGGTGAGTCTGGTTGCCCTCCCGGTTGCTGGTCTGTGATGCAGCTGTGACCAAGGCTGCAGTCATCTCTGCTTTAGTCAGGTTGGCATGCACCAGTCCTTTCGCTTGGCATATCTCAGCCAACTGGCTCTTTGTCAGCTTGCCATACTCCTCTACTGACATCTTTGCCTGCTCTCCCTGACTAACTAAGCTAACAAAAAATAAATGAAACTATTGTGATACGAAACTCTGAATGTTCACTGTGTGGCTGATTGAGAGTAAAAAATACCTTCTTCGGTGACCACTGTTTACAGGCTTAAGGATTTAATATCCACACCACTGAATCCTAATATGTGGATATCCCACCACTGCCAACCAATATATGTGACATCCAAACACTGGCCTGGTAATCAAGGATCCTCAATCCTTACCACTAGCATCAGTGGGGGATGTACATTTGGGAGGATAAGTACACACACAGTAAAGTGCAATTTCCCTTAAGAGTACACAGAGACCACAGTCAGTCCTGGGCTGGTTTCTGCCTCTTTCTCTACATCCTCAGTAAGACTCTCCACTGGTACAACCATAGAGTTGAGATCTCAGCTGAGTGGCCAAGCCAAGACCTCCAGCACCCTTTCTGTCCAACCAGTGCTTCATGTCCCTGCCCAAGTAGCTGACAAACACACACTTGGAGATTTCTTTTATACACACACACACACAAACACAAACAAACACATGTGGGAAAGGCTGGCACAGGTTTAGTAGTTATGCCCCCCCCTCTGCCCAGACTATAAGGTAGTTATCACTGCCACCAGACATGTCCTTATCAGCTACTTTAAGGCCCTTAACAAAGGGTGCCTAGTCTTACTGTGTAATGTCACTATCAATACAAATGGTAGTTTGACCAAGAGCAAGGCTATTAGGACTGGCCCACACAGTGTCACCAATAAATATGCAAGTACTCTCAGAACATAAATATGTCTCTCAAATATCAGCCACAATGAAATGTTTAAATATATTTAATAATAAATAAAAAAACAACAAAATACTCTATGTAATCACACTAACATCAGAGCTCAAAATCACAGGAAATGTTTAAAACAACATTGCAGGACAGTCTGAAATAAATAAAGAAAAACATCTAAATTAAACCTTACTATATTCCTGACTATATCTAGAGAATTAGTATATCGTAGTCAACTTACGTACAGAGCAAGCAAGACAAATGTGTGGTGAATGGGTCTTCTGGTCAGCCCCAAGACAGACAACAGGATGCTATCTCTCTCTCAGAGACTTCCAAAATTAATATCTCAAATATTACTGCTGGGATAGCTTGCGGGATGGCATCACGTCTTGTCATCTGACTCTATCTCAGGTGAAAAACAACCATCGATGCAGTTGGTAGCATTTAGCATCTGCCTGTGAAAATACATAAACAAGGGCTTTTCTTAGATCTGAGGCAGATCCTGGAAGTCATAAAACAATAAAACCATTCCAAGACAATACAGTGGACCTCTAGTTCTAGACCTTGTGTCTGTTACTGCACTGAAACTGAAAGATAACATCTTTTTTATGGAGTGGTTATAAAGTAATTTAATTTCAACTATTGTTCTGTATTCCAGTTTCCCCTTTTAAAATATATACATCTAAACAGTTACGATAATGTATGTACATTTCTGTTCTGTTCTAGCAGGGTGCAGTGTGGATCCATTTTTAAATCTCAGTAATTTACAACCCTTTTCAACACACACTTCTGTACCAGCAGTTTGATATACACATAACATGCAGTTCTAATACATTTGTAACACAAGCACATGAATCATGTTGATTTTCACAGATGACATATAATTATTTACAAAATTCCAGATAGCTGGGCTGGCATTATCTCCTTTTGTGACACAGACTTTTAAATAACCTGTAGCAATTCAAATCCACCCTGAAATATCTCCTAGAAACTAATAAACTATGCAACTGTATCACACCTTCAGTTTGAAGTATGCCATCCTAACTCTGTCCACTACAGATACTATACAAGTGTATTAATACAATATTTTTGATTCTACTCACAATATCTTGAAAGCATGTATTTTCTTAATCCGCTATGCTTTGTAAACAATGTTTATTGACTGTTTGCTTTGAAATACTTTGTAAATAACGTTTGCTGACTGTTTTTCTTTTGAATTGTCAAAAATGTATTTCTGTCCTCGTTTTGGAGCCTTTCTCACTGGGCCTCCACTGAAACTGGGCATTTTAGTTCCCAGATGGAGTTTCCCAGTAAACAAAAGCAAATAAATAAATAAATTGTTGTGCTGGGTTATGCTTTTGGTGTTTTTTTTTTTTGCTCTGGTGTATTTTCAGGTGTTTCTTTATCTCATATCAGCTCTGTGGAACTGTCCCTGACTAATGTTGGAGGAACTAAAACCTCTGATAATGATTTCAAGGATGAGGTGGTGCAGCCAGGCAGTGCAAGGTGTTTGTTAGACACAGGCAATGTGACCACCGCATCCCCCAGACAAACCATTGACACAATCTCTCTCTGCCTGTGGGTACAAATGAAGCACAGACATCTGAGAAAGGATAGGTTGATGGGGACACTCTAGATCAGGGAAGTGTGATGTGCTCCAGTAGATATATTAGAATCTGCTCTTAGCCTTTGTGTGCAGGGAGATCATGGGGAGTTGGGAATAGTGCTTGCCTGAGATATGGTTACTACACTCCTTCTAAGGTCAGTGTGTCAGTGCCACAGCTTAACATATGTGTAGGGCAACTGTGCAGGCACAGGCTCATTCCTCCTAAGCCATTGGAGAGTTTATCCATGTTGTGCTCACTGACATATGGGAATGCGTGTCTCCTTATATGTGATTTCTTGGCTATACTGAATCACACATTGTTCTGTGCAGTGTTGGCACTGAGTCATCTGGCAGGGGTCAGGAACCAACCTGGTGGCCAGCCATCTACTACATCAACAGATGTAAGCTAGCATAGCAATGGGTGAGCGAGATCTTGCTCATGCAGTGCTCATACACAGCAACATCAATATTTAAAGTGTCTACATTCAGGACAGAGTGTCCCTGTGTTCATGGCCATCATCCTGCTAGCACATCATCCAGAAAACATTAGTCAAAGCCACATGGCACACCAGCATATAGCCTAGGTTGTGTTACTGTCAGTGCAACATCTGGCAGGGCCAACTCTTGTGGCTGGAGGTATGTTGAAACATCTACCATGCTTGTCCTACACCTGTCTGTGAGACTGAGCTGAAGTGCTGCACTAGGTGTTGAGGTTGTGTCCCTATAGACACACATACCCACAGTTACCACAGCCCCCAGTACATCCCACACATCCACTGACCCTGGCCCTTCTCTACATTAACCACCCCCCAGTCCAGTTATCAGACTATTCATAAAAACACTTTTTTCTTTTGCTATATCTCAGAACTCACACTTACACACTTCCCTGTGAAATACATGCCCCCTGTACTTCCTTGTCCACCTGCACAAATTATGAGAATTGTGCCCTACCCTTTGTACATTGTTATTTGGGTTGCCTATGCCTGATTTACTGCATTGCAAGTTTATGCACACACAAGCACAGCCTGGTGCTTTTGCATGCATCACTTTTTCTGTAGTGTATCAACTTAACTCTTGTACAGTTATGTTGTAAAGTCATGTGTAATCCACGGCCTTTTTGTTAGTGCTACTGCCTGCTATATCCACCTCTGTCTTGCATGATCATCTCCTGCTGCTGGATTTTCCTCTGACTCTTTGTTTCTCTCAGCTGCCACTGTCTGTGGTGCTGGGAATTGCTGGCCCTGCAAAAGACCACCCTGCCATAACTGCTTCTTATTTATAGTATTGTGTAACTTAGCACACACGGTCAGTATTTTGGCACATGTAGCAGGATCATACTTCAGGTCACCACTGGATGAATCCAGACATCAAAAGTATTACTTCAGCAGCCCTAGCACATGCTCTATAAAAATTCTGGTTTGTAATAATACACAATAGTACCCTTGGCTAATTTGCGTGGATTTCTGATGGGTGTCATGAGTCAGGGTTCTAGGGCATATCAAGCAACACCCACAAGATTTCCTTGTGGAAAGTCACCCTTCACAAACTATTGAAGATCATATGTATGCCATATACGGTAGTCATGAAAACTGCCTTGGTTTCATGTACACACATTGTAGATGATACCCTGTCCATCACGGGTCTATATTATAACACTGAATTTTATAAAGTTTGAATGTTATAATATCGAACCAGTTTTGTCGAACGCTGAAAACAGCGAAGGTGCAGGACACCAAATTCTTTCCCAGGGAAAGAATTTGGTGGGCCGTTGCTGTGGCTTCGCTGTTTTCAGCGTTCGATATGTCGGAGCATTATGGGTCGGGTTCAGGTAAGTGTGCGATTGTGTGTAGGTTAGGGTTAGGGGCGGGTTAGGTGAGTTAGGGTTAGGGAGCGGGTCAGGTAAGTGTGCGGTTGTGTGTAGGTTAGGGGGCGTGTTAGGTGAGTTAGGGTTAGAGTGCGGGTGAGGTGAGTGTGCGATAGTGACAGACCTTAGGGTTAGGGTCGGGTTAAGGTAAGTGGATAGCTAGTAGTGTATGTAAAGTTTAGTTTAAGTTTAGGTGTAGGATTGTAAGTGTATGTGTGTGGATTGCTGTTTTTTGTGTGTGTTTGTGCTGTGTGTATGTTTCTCGGAATAGTGATTTTTTTCCCTGGGAAAAAAATCGCTATTCTGACTATTTGATGTTTGTGGATTTTGGTGTTTAGGGTTCGATATTATAACATTCGATCTTTGTAGATTTCGATGTTATAATATAGACCCATCCATTACAGACCACCTAGCAGTCAAGGAAGCGATATCTTTTGCAATTCGTGTATCTCCTTTGCCATTTATCTGGTGGGATATTTATTTCAATGTGGGTACAGTCTATGGTCCCCAGAACCTCTGGGAAAGAGGCTGTACCCTAGAACTCCTGCACAGTGTGGGGTGAATGGGAATCACATTTGTTGTCCCTCATGCTGAAGCATGGTATCCAAGAACTGATTAATTGTTCTTGAGGCAGAGGCCAGAGATATCCCTACTGTGTCCCCAGTAAGTTGCTGAAAAATCCCTGTAGATAATATACATAAAGCCACACATACATTGATATTCACAGGGAGAGTTACTCAATGACTCCCAAGAGTTCAGGTAATGCCAACACAAATATGAGGACTGAAAAATATAGAAAAAAAATGAATGTTGCTGATCATGCCCCTTAACATCTTGCACCCAGAGAACTGCCCCTTTCACCCAACCTTAGCTATTCCTATGGAGAGGAGTTTAATACCATACTTGTCAATATCGCCTTTCTTCTTTCTTGTACACTGGTACTATGGTCATCCTGGATATGGCTTATGGCTACCCTCAGGATCCATTTTTCTCCTAATTCACCCAATAGCTTGATTGCATCTACAATAGCTTCATCTGAGTCTGCTGCTTTCCCTGACTTCATTTTCCTTAGTGTCTTTGTAGAACTTCTATGGTGGGCGCCTCTTCCTCTTTTATCACAGGTTGTGTATGAGGCAGTACAGCTGCTCTGAGGCTTTCTTCCTTCAAGCTACTGGAAGTATTTCTTGCATCTTTCTTTGCTATCCCTTATACTGATGATCAGATTATTGCCAGCACTGCTTATGAATGGTGTCTGATGGCTATTTTTATATTTCTGTGTTTACCTTGCAACATGATAGAGCTTCTTTATGCCAGTTACTGAGTCACTTTCCTGAAGATCATAGTTTCTCTAATTTGTTGTTCTTTGCCAATGTGACTGCTCTCTTAACCTCTTTGTTAGCCAAGGTTTATGTGCTAGAAAGTGAAATGTTTAGTGCCCTTGTACGAGAAAAAATGTTGCCTCCTAAAAATTAATCTGTACACCACCATCTCAATGGTTTATTTCTATCTACACAGATGAAGGCAAAAAAAAAACAATAACCTCTGCAAACAATAGAAAAGCTGTCTTGAGGCCCACAGACTGGTCAACCTCTCAGCCTAAGGTGTATTTTAATATGGTTTCAGTGACAATCATAAACAGAAATAGTATAAAGATGTACCCTTAGTGAAGTCCAATACCTAATTAATTCAAATTATTGCTGAAAATGTGAATACAGATCCCACTGCACCTATAAAAATAGTGGATAAGATATATCACTGACACCAATTTCCCACACTCGTGCAGAATCTCTAATCTACATGCTCTAGGACACAGCATCGTAAGTCTTCTACTGCTCTAAAAATGTACAAGAAGACTGAAGTAACAAACTCCTTCAACCCCCTCATAAAGCTGAGCAAAAGTGAAGAGTTAGTCCAATGCTTTACTGACTTGACAGAATATTCAGCATTCTTCTTGAATCTGAGATCTGACTATCATCCAGAGTCCCTTCGCTAGCTTTATAGCATTTTTTCTAGGAAACTTTGACATTCTGTAGCTAGAACACACCTTCTGGTGGCTCTTCCTATAGATGGGAATCACATTTCTTGTCTGTCATTCCACAGGTACTGTTTGTACCTTTCTGCAACATTGAAGAGCTACAGTGGTCCCACTAGCCCAGTACTGTCTGCTGCATTTAATACCTCCAGGTGGTGCCATCCACACTCACTTCTTTAACACTGCAGGAGCCACTGCCAGCTGGATATTATCCACATTGACTCTCTTATCACTGCAGGGGCCACTGCCAGCTAGATATCATCCATATACACCTCCTTACCATAGCAGGGACCAGATGGATATCATCAAAACTCAGTTTCTTACCACGGCAGGGGTCACTGCCTACTTCAACTACTTCAATTTCAGTAATGGATCCAAATCCACAAAAGATTTGAGATGCTGCCTTGTGACAGGACAGCACATCCACTAGGTTAAAGGCCTCCCACAAATGTTCCTTTCATCTCCAGAGGATCTCCCAGTGGTTTTCTGCAATAACTTACCCTTGTTTAACCCTGAAATGGTGTGGGTATACCTTTTCCTCCAGATAGTCCACATGGATTGGTACAAAGTCTTTCTGGCTTTCCAACAGACTTTCTCGAAACTTCTCTGCACACCATCTGCACACTATCTATTATCTAGATTTCACTTTAGTAATCAGCATCATTGCAGCCATGTAGTTCTGCCAATACTGGTTAGCATAATCAGGAGTCTCCTCTATAAGCAGGTCTATTTCACTTTGACAGCTTCCTTCACTGCAGATGGATTCCAGTAGTAAACAGAATGACTATAGTGGTGGCTACCAACCACACTGAAGTACACCTCATTGTACCAACCACACTACAGCTCACCTCATTGTACCAACCACACTACAGTACACCTCATTGTACCAACCACACTACAGTACACCTCACTGTACCAACCACACTACAGCACACCTCATTGTACCAACCACACTACAGTACACCTCATTATACCAACCAAACTACAGTACATCTCACTGCTGCTGTTTCATAGGTTCATAGGTGTGTACTAGGCTAATGGCCCTGGAGCCTTTACAAGCCTATCCCATAGACGTGCCTTGGCATCATGCCACCCAACCTTAGTTCCCAGTGCCTCTGTCAAGTAGAGCCACTGGAGTGATCCCCGGGGTGAATTTTCTATTTCCCATCCACTCATGAAGATTTCTCTTGAAGACAGCCAGTGAGGTGCTCCACTTGACATGTATGGGAAGTCTATTCCATAGCATGGGTAGTCTCTGGGTTATGAACTTGTCCCTCCAGCTTGTTCTGTTGATTGTGGTAATGAGGTTGAGATCTCTGGAGCATGTAGTATGGAGGGATTGGGATTTCTTTAGATGTAGCATTTCTAACAGAGCTGGGTCAGACATGGCTTTGTAAATCAAGCAGAGATCACCTCTAAGTAGGTGATATGAGACAGAGAATAGTTGGAGTTTTTTGAGTCTGTCCATATAGGACAAGTGTTTAAGGCCTAGGATCCTCTTTGTGAGGTATTTTTGCGGCCTCTCCAGTTGTTGTAGGTGTCTAGAGAGGTACATGCCAAATGGGGCATTGTACTCGGTGATTGGCCTAATGAGGGAAGAATAGAGGGAGACAATGACCTCTTTCATCCTGGATGCAAAACCCTTAGTAATGAGATATGCCACATAGAAGGTCTTTCTGACCACAGTGGCAATGTGGTGGTCAAAAGAGAGGTTGCTTTCAACCTGTGTTTCCAGATCTCTATGATGCCTTCTGTGTTCAGTGGACTGCCATCAATGTGGTAATTCATGGGAACCGGGTTTTTCCCAAAGGGGATGACGACACATTTTTTGGCATTGAGCTTAAGGCCATGGTTCTGACACCAGTCATTGGTCTCAGTGAGGCCTTTCTGAGGGATGTCAACATCATTTGGGGAGTTAATTATGGTTCCTAACTTGCAATCGTCTGCAAATTTTGTCAGCCAGAGTCCCTTCATGTTGGTCTGGACTTCAGAGAAGTAGATACCAAACAGGAGAGGACCCAGGACCGAACCCTGTGGGACTCCACTCATGACTGGTCGACAGTCTGGCTTGGGGTCAGCTACTTTCGCACTGTGGGTTCTATCTGTGAGCCAGTTTGCAACCCACCTAGTGATATAGGGGTTGATGCCTAGCTTAGTGAGTTTTTCTATGATTCCTGAGTGGGGAATGGTATCAAAGGCCTTGGCCAGATCAAGGTAGGCTGTATGAACCACCTTGCCTTCATCCACAGCCCTGGTGACTGACTCAAAGAAGTCGACCAGGTTGAGCAGGCATGATCTACCCTTCACAAAACCAAACTGTGTGGGATCCAGAGTTTGGAAGTTCCCTATATCTTTATTTATTAGGTCCATGATGATGCATTCCATAGCTTTACATATCAGACTTGTCAGGCTAATGAGGTAATAGTTCCCAGGGTCTGTAGTCGTTCCTCCTTTGTGGAGAGGGATGACTGTAGCAGTGCACCATTTGGTAGGGACAAAGTCTGAGGTGAGGCTGTGATTGAACAGGGCATGCAGGTGAGGTGCCATTTCACTCTGCAGTTAATGTAGAACACAACCAGAGATATTGTCAAGTCCCATAGAAGCTGTATTCTTGGCCTTGGACATTGCTGTTTTAGCCTGTTTTAGTTTTGTGCATCAGTAATACTGGGTGCCTGGCAATCTACTGATATTGTGATTGGTCCTTTGGTGGGGGAGGGAGGGGTAAAGCTGGCACTGAATCTGTTGGTCAGTATATTGGCAATATCTGTTGGGTCAGTATAGGAGGTGCCATTGTGCAACAGCACTGAGCAAATCTGGGTATTGCCATGGAGATTCTTTACATAACTATAGAAGGACTTGTGGTTGGCTTTACTATCTTCTGCAATTCTGTTTTCATTGCTAGCTTTAGAGGATTTGATGAGGAATCTCAACTTTTTGTTGAGGCTGATAAGGGAGTTTTTCCAGCCTTGGACTTCACCTTATTTCTCATCAGTTTCCTTCTTCTGTTGTAGAGTTTGTTTATGGCAGGGGACCACCAGACTGGTTTCCTTTTTTTGGAGGAGAGCGTCTTGGTTCTGTTGGGTATGGAGAGATCCATGCATTTGTGTATGTGTTCGTACAGGGCATTAGTGTATGATTCAGCATTCATGCAGCTGCTCTCCAATTGCATGGGGGCCATGAAGTTAGCCACCTCTGTTTTTAGGAGCCCAAAGTTATCTTTGGAGGAGTTTTTCATGGTGGTTACCTTTGTGGATGGGGGGGGTGGGGGGGTGGGAGGCATGTGAATTTCCAAGGTGATTAGTTTGTGGTCGGCTCTAACCAGGGAGGAGTTGATTACTGGTACAGAGTAACTGTCACCCAGTGTTTGAAAACAGTTTGTTTGGGTTCATTATTTTGTCTCAGTACTCAATTAAAGTCATCTGAGAGGCAGGAATTTGATTCTATTCACACAGAAGCCTCTGTCAAATGTTCCCAAGAGACTCTCACAGCTCATTGGGATTTCCCAGGTCTGCCCAGCCAACACTATGTCAGCAAGAATGATTAAGTAGCAGCACTGGGGCCTTTTCCGTCTGATATACCAGGTCATTCAACCTTACATCTGATGAAATGCACAAAATCAAATGTCTTTACTAAATGTGTTGTGGTAGGAAATAGCCTTATAAGCCTCCCTGCACTCAAGCATTGTGTTTATTATTAATAATCTAGGATTTGCTCAGAAATCCAATGAAAGCTCTACAAGTAGGATTAATCAGGATGTTATTTCTCCCAGTCACACCCTTCAATGTATCTCACTCATTTTTAATGTGACTGTTAAAGTTCACAGCAAGACTACAGTCTAAAAGTGCAACCTTCTCAGACATCACGAGCTCCATCTCTAAGAAGGCTAAATATTTTCTTCTGTTGTTTACTGCATATGTAGAAAAAATACTAGGGTTCTTCTTCTTGAAATTTGCAGTTATATTTAAGCAACCTTAACCTTCTTTTCCACTGGAAAAGTTCCATCTAAATGGTCTTCAGATGGTGACTTGTGTGCATCTTTACCTATGCTGTGAGTTTGTTATGAGGCTCAGCTTTACAAGAGAAGAGACCCCCAAGTTACGAAGTCTGTGTCCAGAGCTAACACTATTTCTACAGGTATTTCTGACTATATCTCACCAGTACTGTTCCTTACACTTCTTCTTCAACAATCATGTAATATTCTATATCACAAAATACAGTTTATTTGTTAGACCTTAGGTTGCCAGATTCATCCTATCTATGACTGACTCCTGGCTGTTACAGCACTCAACCTTCATCCTTCAGCTTACAGGCGCTGAACTACTTAGATGGTTTAAGTCAGCAAGTTTGGGTGAGCCTGGAGAGGTTATGATAATGGGGCAGCCATTCACTCCTTGCTGATAGCCCTTCCTAGCATAGTTCCAGAGGTGGCTTCCAGTAGCTCTAATTGAAGCAAAGTTCTCTTTCATTATAAAATGATCTCCCTTAGGATCTTCTTTGCAGAATTGTTTTTTTCTAATCCTCTCACATCAGACTTGGTCACTAAAGGTGGTTTTCCAGAAGTATGAGTCACCAAATGGCATAGCTCTGTGTCTCTCAGGGGTATGCAGACATCTCCACTGGGATAAGGAGATGATCCTCAGAAAGAACAGACATAGCCTGTCCTTTCATACCAGCTAATCTAACCTATGTGTAGTTATACACACACACGCACACATACACACACTCACACACACACACACACACACACACACACACACACACACACACACACACACACACACACACACACACACACCAACTTATATCTTCATGCGCTGTCCTTTAAAGCAAACACTATGTTTAACCAGTGCCAGACATATTACAGAACACAACACTATCTTCCACAAATGTTCATATAACTCACCTGTACCCTCTTTCATCATGTACAACACTTGTTTATTCCCAATCTGTCTGATGACTCAGCACCTATCTACAGACCATGCTATACATTTCACAGGATCCATTTGCATCTTACTTCAGGCAGTGTCAGTTTATTCTGTATGTTAATACCATGTCAGACTACTCTGCTGCATGTACCATCCTTTCCATCTCTGTCTACATTGAATCCCACCACATATGTCTCACAATGTCTTCACTATGTGTTCATGAAATAATGCATCATTCTCTACCACATATGCCATCCCTTTCACCTGTCTACATTATCCTAACACATTACACTGTGCAGCTCAAAATTGCCACACAGACTGAACCTTTATTATTCCTCCATACCATATATATATATATATATATATATATATATATGTATATATATGTATATATATATATATATATATATATATATATATATATATATATATATATATCAATAACCATCACACACAGTATACTATACATGTCACCTGTTTAATCCTATGAAAAACAAGGGCGAGTAGCACTGTGAGCAGAGTCAACAAACAAACAGATAAACTTTAAAATAAACAGTTTAATGAGCGCTTTCGGTAGGATCTGTGTCCTAGCTTCATCAGACAAATACAAAACAATTAATTCGGCATTATATACAAAGGAAACACCTCAATTAGTCAATTACCAATTTAAAAAGAGTAAATACTTGTCCTTAAAGAACTACTAACTTCTTATTGGTATAACGCCAAAAACATCATATAAAATAAGGTAAAAAATAAGGTAAAAACAGCGTCATTAGAGTTAATCAATGTTAAGAGACTATTATATAGATCTAGATCTTAAATAAATTATTATATTACTAGTTGGTAAATCAAATGTATATTATTCCATATAAACTTACTTATATAAAAGCCATAAAATGTTATATATGTGTATATGTGTGGAACCAAAACACTATATACAAGACTCTACTTAAAAAGTCACTAATATATAGTATTACTATATTAATATGAGCACACATAAAATGGGCAATCTAACAATTAATATATCTGATAATAAACAAGCAAAAGCAGCTGTATAGTAACTTTTCAATATAACTATTATTATATACATCATCATCATCTTCTTTCGGCTGTTCCCGTTAGGGGTCGCCACAGCAGATCACCTGTTTCCATTTCTTCCTGTCCTCTGCATCTTGATCTGTCATACCAACCACCTGCATGTCCTCTCTCACCACATCCATAAACCTTATCTTAGGCCTTCCTCTTTTCCTGTTACCTGGTAGCTTCATCCTTAGCATCTTTTTCCCAATATACCCAGCATCCCTCCTCAGCACATGTCCAAACCAACGTAATCGTGCCTCTCTGGCTTTGTCTCCAAACCTTCCAACCTGGGCTGACCCTCTAATATACTTATTCCTAATCCTGTCCACCCTTGTCACACCCAGTGCAAATCTTAACATCTTTAATTCTGCCACATCCAGCTCAAACTCCTGCCTTTTTGTCAATGCCACTGTCTCCAACCCATATACCATAGCTGGTCTCACTACCCTCTTGTAGACCTTCCCTTTCACTCTTACAGGTACTCGTCTGTCACAAATCACTCCTGACACTCTTCTCCACCCACTCCATCCTGCCTGTACTCTCTTCTTCACCTCTCTTCCACATTCACCGTTACTCTGAACTATTGACCCCAAGTATTTAAACTCATCCACCTTCGCCACCTCTTCTCCTTGCATCCTCACCATTCCTCTGTCCTCCCTCTCATTCACACCCATATATTCTGTCTTAGTCCTGCTGACCTTCATTCCTCTTCTCTCTAGAGCATATCTCCATCTCTCCATGGTCTCCTCCATGTGTTCCCTACTCTCACTACAGATCACAATGTCATCTGCAAACATCATAGTCCACGGTGACTCCTGTCTGATCTTGTCTGTCAACCTGTCCATCACCATTGCAAATAAGAAAGAGCTCAGAGCTGATCCTTGATGTAACCCCACCTCCACCTTAAATGCAACCGTCACTCCCACCGCAGACCTCACCGCTGTCACACTACCCTCGTACATATCCTGTACCACTCTTACATACTTTTTTGACACTCCTGACTTCCTCATACAATACCACAACTCCTCTCTAGGCATCCTGTCATATGCTTTCTCTACGTCTACAAAAACACAATGCAACTCCTTCCGACATTCCCTGTACTTCTCCATCAACACTCTCAGAGCAAAGATCGCATCTGTAGTGCTCTTTCCAGGCATGAAACCATACTGCTGATCACTAATCATCACGTCCCTTCTTAACCTTGCTTCCACTACTCTTTCCCATAACTTCATGCTGTGACTGATCAGTTTTATCCCTCTGTAGTTACTACAGCTCTGCACATCACCCTTATTCTTAAAAATCGGTACCAAAACACTTTTTCTCCATTCCTCAGGCATCCTCTCACTTTCCAAGATTTCATTAAACAATCTGGTTAAAAACTCCACTGCCATTTCACCTAAACACCTCCATGCTTCCACAGGTATGTCATCTGGGCCAACAGCCTTTCCATTCTTCATTCTCTTCATAGCTATCCTTACTTCCTCCTTGCTAATCCATTGCACTTCATGATTCACTATCCTCACATCATCCAACCTTCTCTCCCTCTCATTCTCTTCATTCATCAACTCCTCAAAGTACTCTTTCCATCACCTCAACACACTCTCCTCGCTTGTGAGTAAGTTTCCCTCGTTATCCTTTATCACCTTTACCTGCTGCACATCTTTACTATCTCGGTCCCTCTGTCTAGCCAATCGGTATAGGTCCTTTTCTCCCTCCTTAGTGACCAACCTTTCATACAACTCTTCATATGCCTTATTTATTATATACATAGCATAGTATAGTATAGCATATTCTGTTTGATTTTATTCTTGATTTTAAAATATTATGTATATAGTAATAGTTATATTGAAAAGTTACTATATAGCTGCTTTTGCTTGGTTATTATCAGAGATATTAATTGTTAGATCACCCATTTTATGTGTGCTCATATTAATATAGTAATACTATATATTAGTGACTTTTTAAGTAGAGTCTTGTATATAGTGTTTTGGTTCCACACATATACACATATATAACATTTTATGGCTTTTATATAAGTAAGTTTATATGGAATTATATACATTTGATTTACCAACTAGTAATATAATAATTTATTAAAGATCTATATAATAGTCTCTTAACATTGATTAACTCTAACGAGGCTGTTTTTACCTTATTTTTTACCTTATTTTATATGATGTTTTTGGCGTTATACCAATAAGAAGTTAGTAGTTCTTTAAGGACAAGTATTTACTCTTTTTAAATTGGTAATTGACTAATTGAGGTGTTTCCTTTGTATATAATGCTGAATTAATTGTTTTGTAGTTGTCTGATGAAGGTAGGGCACAGATACTACTGAAAGCACTCATTAAACAGTTTATTTTAAAATTTATCTGTTTGTTTGTTGACTCTGCTCACAGTGCTACTCGCCCTTGTTTTTCATTAGTTTGTGGATCTATTTGAAGTTTTGTTCATGTTCCTTGTCATGGCGAGCGAAACTGGAGCACTGTCACAACCTTTATTCACCCAGGAGGAACGGAACAGTGTGAATATAGCCATTTCATCTGAGGCGAATGCTATAAGTAACTTAACGGTTCTTGTTGAGGTTCTGCTCGGTCGGGTTGACTCTCTTACCCAGAGGATGGAATCTCGTACTGTCAATGAAGTAAATACTTGTCCTAGGGGGCCAGCTTCTGTTGAAGCTCACCAACAAGGGTCTCCTGTATTTAATGGTTTTTCTAATGCTGTAAATAATGGATTACAACTACTTCCTGATGGCACTACACAACGAGGAAGGAATCCCGCTGATGTATGGATAAATATTTACAAACTGGAGCATACATTCCAGCTAGTATTAATGAAATTAATACGGCATATAAGAAAATTAACATAACACTGGATGATCTTTTTCTGGAAGGAACCATTGATTTGGATACATATCAGTATCTAACAATGAATGCCCCCAAAATACCAGCACTTTTTGGATCCCCAAAAATTCATAAAAGTTATTATGAGCCCCCCCCTTTAGGCCAATTGTCGATGGGAGAGGTTCTATCACATATGAATGTGCTAAATATGTGGACAGTATCTTGAGGCCGCTGATTGAGCAGGAAGCTCAAATATGTAAGGACTCATGGAGTTTCCTAGAAAATATTAATAAATTAAAATATTGTAATGACTCCTGTTTCCTTACTATTGATGTTAAGGACCTCTATATGGTCATCCCTCAGACTCTTGGCCTAGAATGGATCAGAGATTTCATGACCCTTAAACGCATTGATGAGAAAACTATTTATTTAGTTGAGACATTACTTGAAATTATTATAATTATATGATCTTTGATGGACGTTTTTTCCTACAAAAAACTGGCGTAGCCATGGGCTCCCCCTGTGGGGGTAGCTTTTCAAATTGCATCATGGCATATTGGGAGAGAACCTTACTCTTCCAAAATGATCTTTTCATAGATAACATAGCCTGGTATACCCGTTACCAGGACGATATGTTTGTATTATGGAAAGGGTCAAAAGCTTTGATTCCTGCTTTTATGGATAGTATACAATCTATGACTGACTTCTTTGAGTTTTAAAGTAGAAGAAGTGGCTATTAATTATTTGGATGTTAACCTACTTAAAGACATCACTAATTGTAGGTATAAGAGCATTATATATAGAAAGCCTTCCTATTCTAACTCCTTTCTTCATTTCACCAGTAGCCATCCGTTTCATCAAAATAAAGTGGTTGTTAAAGGATAGCTGGTTAGAGCGACTAGGATGGTTACTGATGATGATGACTTTCAGGCTGAATGCTCTCTCCTGAAGACTATGTTCACTCATAGAGGCTACCCTGAGCATTTGATTGATTCTATTTGCCTAGAAGTGAGTAATAAGAGGCATGAAGGCCATTTTAAGCCCTTGCTGGCTAACAACATATCCCTTATGCTCAATACTGTAGAGCCAACTAACAACATGGTTCCTAATAATTCAGAACCGGATTACAGAGTTAGTTTTCTCTGTACCTATTCTCGGGACCATCACAAAATGAAAGAGATTTTATATAAGAACTGGGCAATTATCTCTGAGGACAAGGGTTTGTTAAAACTTCTGGGTTTAAAACCAAAAATCATTTTTAGAAGAGGGGCAAATTTAAAATCTATTTTAGAAACGAAGACAAAGTCTAAACCTTGTGGTAACCCTGGCATGTTCAAATGTGGTGCATGCCACCAATGTAGACTGATTTGTGTTGACAATAAATTTAAAACAAAAAATAATATATTTTATATTAATGGAAGGTTTAATTGTCATAGTAAAGGAGTCATATATGTAGCCACCTGCTCTCAGTGTTCCGCATTTTATATTGGAAAGACTGAGATAAAACTTAAACAACGTATTTATGAGCATTTTTATGCCATTGGTAAAAATGACACAAATAATGCTTTGGCTAGACACATTATAGACTTTCCGGATCATGTTTTTAAATTATCTGTGCTGCAACAAAGGCATCTTGACCCTAGAGGCGGCCCCTGGCAGTTGAATTTAGAGATTGATGAAATCATGTGGCAGATTAGAACAGAAGCCCATATATATCCTGGCTTAAATGAATATGTGTCTATAAAAAGTATTTTAAAACGATTAGCCTTGAATAGATGATTTGACATTCTGTCAACCAATGGTAATGAATGGTACTATTTTTATATATTTATGTATACATTTTTTCCTTGCTTCGAATTTCTAGTTTGCTAATCAAATAGCATAGTATAGCATATTCTGTTTGATTTTATTCTTGATTTTAAAATATTATGTATATAATAATAGTTATATTGAAAAGTTACTATATAGCTGCTTTTGCTTGTTTATTATCAGACATATTAATTGTTAGATCGCCCATTTTATGTGTGCTCATATTAATATAGTAATACTATATATTAGTGACTTTTTAAGTAGAGTCTTGTATATAGTGTTTTGGTTCCACACATATACACATATATAACATTTTATGTCTTTTATATAAGTAAGTTTATATGGAATAATATACATTTAATTTACCAACTAGTAATATAATAATTTATTAAAGATCTATATAATAGTCTCTTAACATTGATTAACTCTAATGAGGCTGTTTTTACCTTATTTTTTACCTTATTTTATATGATGTTTTTGGTGTTATACCAATAAGAAGTTAGTAGTTCTTTAAGGACAAGTATTTACTCTTTTTAAATTGGTAATTGACTAATTGAGCTGTTTCCTTTGTATATAATGCCGAATTAATTGTTTTGTAGTTGTCTGATGAAGGTAGGACACAGATCCTACTGAAAGCGCTCATTACACTGTTTATTTTAAAATTTATCTGTTTGTTTGTTGACTCTGCTCACAGTGCTACTCACCCTTGTTTTTCATTAGTTTGTGGATCTATTTGAAGTTTTGTACCTGTTTAATCCTACCTGTCTGCATATCACAGCTTATGTTATATCATCCAGTGACTCTCTGTAGAGTTAGTTACTACATGCAACCTACTCCTACCCAACAACCCAGTACACCTCACTTATGTTATTACTAGCTGAATTATCCTTCCAGATCACGTCACTCAATTTGTGTCTCTTCTGTCACTGCATGCCTTCCTCCACTACATGTATTTCAGTATTTTATCAGGGCCAGCACTATCATTAAACAACATTACAAAACCATATTGTACATTTTGTTACTACCTGTGTTATTACTGCATCCCTGTCTACTTATGAGCCATGAAATCTGTGGTTGTATTATTTCTTTACAAGACAATTTTGCATGGGTATCACCCATGTTCAACTTAATGTGATCCAGCATTCTCCACTATATGTGTTGATCCTGATGGTCTAGATTACGTCAGCGAAAACCCCTTTCAGCAAATGGCTCTTCGCCAAATGTTAACCAGCAAAGTCTAACTCCCACAAATGGCCATTTCAATTAATTTTTTTCCTAGGGGAAAAAGACACCTGGCCTTCATCAGGAATTTGCCCTTTTCCCCGCTGTAGTGTGATCTCAGAGTTGGTATATTTCGTTAAGGGGGTTGTGGGGGGTGAAGCCCCCCACTTTGAATGGTTTTAAATTTTGTCTGGTTTTAGGTTGGCCAAGTGTTTTTTCCCCTAGGAAAAAATTTGCTGGAATGGCTGTTTGAGGGAGTAAGATTTTACTGGTTATTGTTCAGCGAACAGTCATTCGCTGAAAGGGATTTTCACAGACATAATATCGACCCAATCCTGATATGCATGGATCAACATGATTGGAGCTTACACCTAAACAAGCTAAAATTTTAGACCTTGTAGTTCATGGTACACATGAAGAGAGCTTGCACTGTTTATTTTAAAATTTATCTGTTTGTTTGTTGACTCTGCTCACAGTGCTACTCACCCTTGTTTTTCATTAGTTTGTGGATCTATTTGAAGTTTTGTACCTGTTTAATCCTACCTGTCTGCATATCACAGCTTATGTTATATCATCCAGTGACTCTCTGTAGAGTTAGTTACTACATGCAACCTACTCCTACCCAACAACCCAGTACACCTCACTTATGTTATTACTAGCTGAATTATCCTTCCAGATCACGTCACTCAATTTGTGTCTCTTCTGTCACTGCATGCCTTCCTCCACTACATGTATTTCAGTATTTTATCAGGGCCAGCACTATCATTAAACAACATTACAAAACCATATTGCACATTTTGTTACTACCCGTGTTATTACTGCATCCCTGTCTACTTATGAGCCATGAAATCTGTGGTTGTATTATTTCTTTACAAGACAATTTTGCATGGGTATCACCCATGTTCAACTTAATGTGATCCAGCATTCTCCACTATATGTGTTGATCCTGATGGTCTAGATTACGTCAGCGAAAACCCCTTTCAGCGAATGGCTCTTCGCCGAATGTTAACCAGCAAAGTCTAACTCCCACAAATGGCCATTTCAATTAATTTTTTTCCTAGGGGAAAAAGACACCTGGCCTTCATCAGGAATTTGCCCTTTTCCCCGCTGTAGTGTGATCTCAGAGTTGGTATATTTCGTTAAGGGGGTTGTGGGGGGTGAAGCCCCCCACTTTGAATGGTTTTAAATTTTGTCTGGTTTTAGGTTGGCCAAGTGTTTTTTCCCCTAGGAAAAAATTTGCTGGAATGGCTGTTTGAGGGAGTAAGATTTTGCTGGTTATTGTTCAGCGAACAGTCATTCGCTGAAAGGGATTTTCACAGACATAATATAGACCCAATCCTGATATGCATGGATCAACATGATTGGAGCTTACACCTAAACAAGCTAAAATTTTAGACCTTGTAGTTCATGGTACACATGAAGAGAGCTTGCAAATTGCTGCATTTCTTTAGAAAGGCGTATAGTATCTGAGTATATATGTGCTGATTAGTAGCACCTTAATTATATTATCTATTATATGGCTTGGTCTTTCTTCCAACTCTATTTATTTTTATATTATACCTTGGCTGTTAAATCCTTCTAGTTGCTATTACTTGAGTAGGACTTTGTCACTTTGTGCATGTGTGTAGAGTCTTTTTTTACTTTGTAAAACCCAATAAATTGTTTATTTCAGTGGAATGCAAATATACTGCTCAAATTACATTTGTCATTTTTGCAGCACGCTTCTGTGCACAAGGTTACTTGTGTCTTTCCTATGGCGTCACATCTTACTATTGCTCCTCTTTCTAATGCGGCCATCTTGGACATCTTTCTCTTCTAATATCTAGCTGCATCTATAAAGTAATCCTCACTGACTTGATGCTTAACTAAAACATATTCTCAAACTTTGGAAAGCTTATCCATTGCAGGTGTTCCTGATATCAGAATGTTAAGCTAATGTAAACCAATTCAACACTGAAGAACAAGGTTTAACTTTATAAATATTCAAGGAAAGATGAGCATAAAGAAGGAAACTAACACTAAAGTCATAATTGGAACCACATGTAGACATTAAGAAACCATTACAGACATCCCTTCCTTAAAAACTGTAAGAAGTCGGTGTTGATGTGTGTGGTAGTGCTGTTTAGAATTATATCCGTCTGCTGGAAAGGAATTTGCATCCATTTCACAGAACTTAATCAAAAGAAGAATGAACAGAATTAATTATGTTTCAAAAAGGCAGGTGTTTCTACCCACCAGTTCTGTTGGATTCATTGAAACACAGTATTTTCTTTAAATATATGCACAGACATATCATTTGATGATACCACTTGCTGAATCATGCTTTTTGCTGGATTTTGTTTATGCTTTTCAGCAATAATGTACCTCTGTCTAACTCTTTCTTTTTCTGTTTTTAATTAGTTTCCTTAAAAGAGTCATCATAGAAGAGAATTACCCAAGTCTCTTTGATATTAACAAAAAAGGTCTCCAAGATCTACCCAGTCTGGATTATATTGGATGCCTACTCTGGTCCTATAGACATATAATACTTTGCTGTGACTCTTTCTTCTAATCTTGGCATATTAACACATATTTGATTTGTCAGTTTTTAGTTCCAGTTACTGATTTGGCATGGACAGTTCTGTTTCTGGTGGGACCTGTTTCAGGCATTTACCTTTCAGTAATGAATTGCTCCTTAATGTCCTTCTAAAACATAACACCAAAACTTTGTTCTATGTCCCCTCTTCTTACTGTATTTTCTCTGTAAAGCAGATTGACAATGATAGATAGACAGACAGACAGATAGATAGATAGATAGATAGATAGATAGATAGATGGATAGATAGATAGATAGATAGATAGATAGATAGATAGATAGATAGATAGATAGATAGATAGATAGATTTCAATAGGTAACAACACTAGGCACATGCACATATATTAAGGGGTGACCTGGAAGTATTAGCTGATTAAATGACTTGTAAAGAGTGCCACAGTTTGCAAGTGCAGAGTAAAAGAATCATACCCAGAATTGCAGAAGGAAACTCATTAAAACACTGTAGCCTTTATTTTCAGTGCTAACTTGCTAAACATTTATTTCATATAACTTCACCCTCCCCAGTTTGACCATACATCCTTATTATCTGACAGCTGCATTCCCCTTATCTTGTTGTCCACAAACAGCTTTATTTTAGCTACCCTTATGATGATCCCACATTTTGTAACCTCTCTGTGGTGCAGTCTTCAAAACTGGACAAGGCACTGCAAGTGTCCTCTCAGCAGTAAGAACATGTTTGGGAACTATACATTCCTGCCTGCCTCTTTTTTTATCAAAAGATTTCTTTTAAGATGTTTATAAATGCCTCTCAAGTCCATGTCACTGGTTTGCTAAACTGCACAAGACATTTGGGATAATAAATTATGACAGGTTGAATTCCCATGGTCAGGGCAGAGATCGTATATCAGCGTATGCACCTGACTTTTTGTACCCTGGAACCATCTTGTGTTTTCACTTCCTGTTAATTAATCCCCATGCCATACATAATTTCAATTCTGCAGTGTTCCCTGTTTTGAAGCTATCATAAATGGCTCAGATTCTGTGCTAGTCCTCTACCTAGCAAAACACGTTTGACTAACCATTTAACAGTGGTGTTCTACAATTCTGATTACTTGCATAGACAGCCAAAGAAATAGTTAAAATAACCAGAATTTGACCTCCCTTGTATAACTACTTAGTCATAGGTTCATAAGTTCATAGGTTGATACTAGGCTATCTGCCCTAAGGCATTTATAAGCCTAGCCAGAGTGTGTTTGGCTTTCACCACCCTTTTGGATTAGTTGACTGGGCCTCTGTATAGTAGGTCACAGAAGATAGCCTTTTAAGGTTAGTTTACTGTACCTCTGTCTAGTAGGGACACAGAAGAGATCCCAGAGGTAAATCTACGATCTCCCATCCACTCGTCAAGATTTCTTTTGAAGAGGGTCATTGAGGGGCTCTGCCTGACATGGATTGGGATTTTGTTCCAGAGTGAGGGGAGCCTCTGGAATATGAATCTGTCCCTCCAACATGTCCTATTTATTTCTGTGCTGAGGTTTAAGTCCCTGGAGTGTGTAGCTCTAAGGGATTTGGATTCCCTGAGGTGGAGCATGTCCATTAATTCTGGTTTGGACATGGCTTTATACGTCAGGCACAGATCGCCTCGGAGTAGGCCTGTGCAGGTATCTAAACTATTATGTTCAGTAAACCACAGAGGACATACATTTAGTAGGATTTATGCTGTTTTCTCTACCAGTTAACTGAAGTGACCACCAAACAAGCTAATACTCCAGTGAATAAAGGCATATCTGATCTTTTTCTCTACAAAAGAATGATATATGGTTGTCACAGACTGTTAACAATTGCATCTAGCATGACAGATTTTGTTTTTCTGATTGAGGCTACAAATGTACTACAGGTGGACCAGTAGGCTTGTGAACTTTTCTACTATAAGTATCCACAAAGGTTGCCTAGGAAAACAAGCACAATTTTTGTGTAGTTACTCTTTTTCTTGTATTTAAGTGTACAGAAAAGCAATGTGAAGACATGAAGTAAACCCTTGAAAAGGGCTCCTGTAGCAAAGTTCAGCAGTTGCTGATTGTAAGGGCACAATGTAGCATTAGTCTAATGCAGTGACCTGTTAGTATAGCTTCACCTGTCAGGGTCAGAGCTATACAGCATTCACAGTGACTACCCATATGAATAACATTGTTACAACTAAAATAATAAATAATTTAACCAAACAACAGGAATATTAACAAAGGTGCCATTCACAGGCACCCATGCTGAGTACAAAGTTTTCATCAATTGTAACAGTACAACAGAAAGACAAAGCTAAACCAACCTACCAAAAGCCTTCTTTGTCCATAGGCTGAGGATCAACCAAATATTAAAAAGAATATATTTTAAAGTGTGAACAGTTTTAGAAGGATCACATAAATATTAAAACACTTTGCAAAATACAAACATTTTAAACACAATAGAAGTGATGCATAGGCGTGATACATAGTGGACCAAATTCCGAAACAGTTGCTCTCAGTATATATCTACTCTGGTTCCAAAAGACTTGCGTAAACAACTTACTTCAGTGTAAGGCCTATCAATGAACAGGATTACACTAGAGGGCATATTTCTAAGCACTTGCTCTCAGTCTGCTCTCAGTGTAAGTCTCTTGGAATCTGGCACAGTATGTGGGAAAACTGTAAGGAGACCTTCATGGAAAAAGCCTACATGTGATTCATAGACAATGGAGTACAAATGTGCTGCAGAAAATATGTTACTGCACAACAAATAGCCCATAGTAGGTACAAACAATACATATAAAATACAAAACCAAACATCAACAGCCAGGCAAATAATGAAGTAGAATCTAATTTATTTAGTGCTTTCGTCCACTAAAACTCAGACTTCATCAGAATGTTTGAATTAAAAAAAAATCAAATCACATGACTCAATTAGCTCCCAAAGTTTAAAGAAACAGTGACGCATCTTTCATCAAATACAAACAAACATAGTTAAATCAGTATACATTTATGCAATGTTTCCTATTTTTTAAACATTGATACTAGGAAATCTGTCAGCTTGAAGTTTAATATACCAAACAGTCTCCTTCATCTCTAAGTTATTTTTAAAATTGCCTTCTATATAATCTATAGGCAAATGATCCATCAGATTAAAATAAAACTTCCTACTATCTTTCATTTCTCTGCACTCATGGAAACTACTGCAGCCAAAGGCAGCAGTTCCTGTGCTTGCGGGAAATGAGATTCAGATATAAGTTCAGCCACAATGAGAAAGACTTCATTATAGGCTAATTTTCAAGGTTTCAGTGCTTACCACACATTTAGGTTCACTGCGCTAGTCAAAACAAAGTGTCACCTCCAGACTCTTTAAACAGGATAATAAATCAGTCACAATTAATTTAAGACTGAAACTAGAAGCAAGTTTTAATAATTTAGTATTCAAAGATTTAGTTATGGCTAATCTACTTAAACTAAATAATGACTTAAATACATTCACTATCCCCTTTCAAACTGATGATCACATTGCACTGCTGAATCCTTTTCTGTCAAAATCTATGCTCATGTAAATAGCTGCAGAGAGGCATCTATTCCACTTTGAAGTAAATACAATGCCAAATTTTAAAACAAGCCCTTATGTCAAAAGTCAAATGTAAAAAGGCTCTTCAGCAAGATAAAAAACATTGCAAGTAAAAATAAATATGACTCCCAGCATGTTAAAAATGTTCTTACTTATTTTAACAAAGAATTCCAGTCCCTGATCAAAGCAAACAAAACCAGATATGAGGTAAAAATAGCCACCTAGGCTAAAGACACCCTCAAAGCCTTCTTTAACTATGTTAGAACCCCCAGAAACAATGTTCAGCACAGCACAGAACTAACAGTAAATGATACCACCTACTCAGACCCAAAGGATATAGTTAATCTACTAGTTGATACATGTAGCGCAGACTTCAACTCACTATCCTTCCCAACATTCCTAGATCACAACCTGCATCTATACACCCCCAAAAAACCTCCCAAGATCAAGTCCTCAAGACACTATCCAATGCCAAGAGCACTGCTTCCATGGGGCCAAATAACATACCAAGATGCCTATTGACTAGCCTGAAACAGTACCTGTCATCCCCCCTACAGAGATTATTCAATATCAGCCTCCAAACAGGCTACATACCTGATGAATAACTGTCCCAAATTATTAGAGACCCATAACTCTAATCAGCCTCATCTGTAAGGGCATAAAATGGATTATTATGGAATTAATAAAGGACACAGGCAACCTACAAACCCTTGATCTGAGCCAACTCAGTTTTGCCAAGGCAGACTCTGCCTACTCATCCTGGTTGACTTCTTTCAGAAGGTTACTGAAGCAATGGATAAGGGAAAATCAATACACGCTGCAGAGCTAGATCTTGCTAAGGATTATGACAACATTCCGCACTCAGATATTACTGCTGTACTCGCCCAGCTAAATGTCAGTCACTACGAATCTCGATGGATTAGCAAACTGCTCACAAATGGCTGAGAGGAAATTAGAGTAAGCAGCTCCAGCTCCTCCAAAATACCTGTCACTAATGGTGCACCTCAGGGTTCAGTCCTTTGGATATTCCTCTTTGACATTAACTTCTTGGAGGTCAAAGCCAATGTTAAGGGCTTTTGGCCTGCCAAGTTTGCTGATGACTATAAACTAGGTGCCATTACTAACTCTCTAGAGGGAAAAAAATCCTCCAAGATGGTCTCTCCATACAAATAGCTGGTGTCAAAATCACAGACTAAGACTTAATGCCAAAAATAAATGTGCAATACTATCTTTTCATAAGCATGACACCTCATGCAACTGTCCCATTGATAAGACATCCATGAAAATCAATCCAGCAGTTAAACTTAGGGGAACCTCTATAGACAGGGAACTGTCCTTTGATCAAGATTTATCAACTCATGTAAGAAAGTCCTTCTTTATTACATAGCTTATCTTAGAACAGGCTCCCCCATTCACTATCCTGCATACACACACACACACACACACACACACACACACACACACACACACACACACACACACACACACACATTTTTTTGTTTGGCCATGTGTGTAATTATAGGGTCTGGATGTGCGCATGTGCCCATGTGTGTATACATGTACATGTGTGTGTGTCTGTGTGTCAATGTTTGTCACTCTGTGACCCCCCCACCTCAAAACTATATATTATGCATGCCCATAATCACTATACTCCCACCCTCATAGTGACATACAATACTGGATACACAGGCTGTTATGCTCTGAACCCTTCCTACAATCCATATTGCTTTCTTATTAGACAGCTGAGAAATCTCTCCAAGAAACTCATCCAAATTAACAAAAAATGTTTCACCCAGCTTCAGAATAGTAACCTTTCTAACCCAAAATGTTATGTGGCATGCAGCCATAAACACATTCCTCAAAACCTGGAAAGCTACACAGCCAAGTTCCCGACCAAATGAAACAAACCAAAACATCAATCAGCAATTTAATTCCCATGTCTTCCAACTAGCACCTGTGGGATTATTTTTTTCTTATGACCTATGAGATACCCTTCAGTTCATTCAGACTAGTACCTCAACTTTTTCTCTTCAACTAGTCCCAACTAAAATAATACAAAAACTGCTATGACAAATGAAACCTACAACACTAGCAGCTGGCCATCTTCCTGATGAATACTTAAAATCTGGTGCAAATGCCATAGCCTACCTCATACCCATAGTAATCAATAGATGTATGTTAGAATCCTATGTACCCAGACTATGGAGAAAAAACATATATTATCCCACCATATAAAGGGAGAGAAATCAGTGGAATTATCCAACTATTGACCAATATCCATACTATCTCCCTTGTGAAAACATCCTTGAAAGATGTATCCATTCCCAACTACTAGAATAGATAATGAACTATTTTCTCCATATCAACATGGCTTTTGCACATTGCATAGTACCGCTACAGTTCTTCTTTCCTTTCCCAACACAATAAATAAATTTAGGGACAAAAGTAAACTAGTCTATTCCACATTCCTGGATCTTTCAAAAGCATTTGATACTTTCTCCCACACTAAACTACTACAAACATTAATCTCCCACAGTCTCTCCAGCTCTACCTTAACATTGCCTAAGAACTCCTCTTAGATAGGGCACAATGTGGCAAACATGCCACTCATCCTACCTAGTCATAATCACTGTATCCTCAGGTCTCAATCCTAGGTCCTCTCTTCTTCAACATGTTTACAAATATCCTCCATTCTGCAGTGGGCCAAGTGTGCAGATGCTGTCATTCTAATCTGCTCAGCTTCAAGCATGCCATCACTACAAACTATTAAAGAACAATCATAATCCTCTTTCAAATCTTTTCTGAACCAATCTAATCTTCTGTTGATCCCAAACAAAATAAAAATGTCAACTTTTCATTCCAAAACAGTACTCTGATCACAAAAATACCCCCACTAAATCATTGCACAAAACACTAGATTTAAGGTTGTCACACATACACATACAAAATTACTTGGGGTTTCCTTAGCTAATAATCTTAAATGTGACTTACACATCTAAAATAACATCAGAGGGGTCCATATAAAACTAGGTCTCTTCTACAAAGAGTCTCTCAACCTCATCTTGCAATCTAGAAAGACACTGCCCTCTCATATCTATAGCCAACTCTTTCCTATGCCTCTCACCTACTTATAAATGTCAATTCCTCCCTGTTATATTAAAATAGCAAAATTTGTAAACTACTTTCTAAGCAGAACACATTATTCCTAGTGTTCAGTCAAGTAAACTATTTGGAATTTCCAAACTATTAAAAATTCAGTCAAACTGTCCCAAAGTATTCTTCATTACCCAAATGTCCAGTACTGAAAATTATAATGCTATGGTGCTCACCATCTAGATATTGCATGTCTAGGGATACATATTTTGCCCAAGTCCACAGATCAAACAATAAACATCATTAAGTAATGTATTCCCTATATATATATATCCAAATGTTGGGATACTCTCCCACAAGACTAAGACAAATCATAAATCCAAAATACTTCAAAGCAAACGTCAGGACCCACCCATTGGAATCCAAACTATATTCCTGCCACTCTTCTCCTGGATAAACATTGCTAAACTTTATCCATCTGGTTTCTATCTGTAGTGTCCTTCTGTCTTCTTGCTTAATGTAAGCTTCTGAGATTTCATCAGAAGACCCAGTAGTTTAGCCACACCTTCATATTCTTACCAAACAGTCTGTAATCTAGTAGTGATGCTCGACACATATTCTGTTGCACCTGTCTGCTAACTTAATGGAAGTTCTTAACAGCATCATTGCTACTTAGTAAAGCTGAAATATAACTCTGTGGGATATAATGACAGTTAGGATCTATCTTTTTTTCTGTTTTTTTTCTTTATAAACTATTTTTGGCATTTTGTATGTGACATTTAACATTAAAATTTACTATGTTATATTATATTGCATTGTATTGAATGACATATTGTAAGATTTGTTAACTGTGGAGCTTTTCTCCCTGGGCCTCTTCAGAAAAGATGCCTGTCATGGTGCTAATAAATAAAAATAACATAAATAAATAATCTGTGTTTCACTCTACTAATACCATGCAGAAATTGTACTATGGTGGCCCCTTGTGTAGCATAATTGCTTCTATAGACTTGCCTCAAAGTTCACAGATTGCTATTTTCAGAGAAACTGGCATTTCATGTATGAAAAATATACAGGTTGCTGGGTGACTACCCTATTGCTCACCCCTTCATCCATGAACATCATATATATATATATATATATATATAGCAGACGTGGTGGTACAGCAAAAAGAGCTGAATATACTCTTGCTATATATC
Organism: Protopterus annectens; assembly: GCF_019279795.1. Lineage (NCBI taxonomy): Eukaryota > Metazoa > Chordata > Ceratodontiformes > Protopteridae > Protopterus > Protopterus annectens. The sequence continues at coordinate 512,551,336 of NC_056732.1, forward strand.
ATACACTAACCAGCAATATATAAAATAAAACCACACTTTCCGCATGCGACAAGTGTGTGCACTGATTGATATATATATATATATATATATATATATATATATATATATATATATATATATATATATATTTTTTTTTTAATCTGTTTAGTTATATATATAGCTATATAGATCTAACAAATGGACAAAACAACACCCAAAATCTTGAAGCACTTAATTCATGCGTTAGTTAACAGACCACAATCAAAAATGCACACAGACCAGGTTTCCCTCTTTGCATGCTTCTAAAGTACATAAAAAATGCTATTGAAGTGACAGTTTATATATGTGAAAAATGCAGGCATTTTGGTATTTTAAAACATTAAATAGTGAATTTCACTTTCAAAGCAACTCCAGAGTAACAGACAGACAGAGAGAGAAATATCTTGTCTAAGGAAATGCAGAATATATCTTTGAATTCTTGCAAACTCCTAACTTCTTCTTTCGGCTTTTCCCGGTTAGGGATCACCACAGAGGATCACCTGTCCACTCATGATTGGCAGTGGAGTTTTACTGTGTTGAGTTGCCAGCCCAGCGCCCAGCCTTCCGTGGAAGGCACACACATGCACTCACACCTAGGGCCAATTTAGAGCATCCAATCCACCTACCGCATGTCTTTGGGAGGAAACCAGATCACCCGGAGGAAACTCACATGACCAAAGGGAGGACATGCAGACTCTGCACAGAAGGCATCCCAGCTGAGGATCAAACCAGAGAACCTCTTGCTGTGAGGTGGCAACGCTAACTGCTGCACCACAGCAGCCACCCAAGCTCTGACCTGTGTGTTTAATATTCTCCCAATAATTAGTGAGGTAATTGATTGCATTGGATAGAGTAACAGAAAACATAATGTTGTTGTATAAAAACCTGTAGCCTCAAAGCAGAAAATCAGGATGTTAGTTCCTCAGGTTTAAGGATCATTGTATCTTAAATCAAGGACTTTGACAGGTGATTCATGATTGCTGGAGATGCATGGCCCAGTAGTGGTCTTTATTAGATATGACCTGAAGAAAGTTCTTGCAAAGAGTTTATGTAAAGCTGAAATGAAGGGCTAACTGACACCTGCAGATGTGAGTTTTAACATATAACTTCATTGGTGGACTGATCCTGTATAGAACAAAAGTAGAATTGAAAACTCACATATAAGGTACTGTGTACATAATGCAAATCTTCTAAGACTAAGTATGCAGAGCCAGACTGCACTGTTTTCATTTTTGTTCCTATTTTTGCTACCATGGTGGTGAAAGAGTCGACAATACATACAGACACTCTCTTACACACACACACACACACACACACACACACACACACACACACACACACACACACACACACACACACAAATCCTACACATATATTATCCTTAATAACTCTTTAAATGTGATGTAATAATTGATACTGCCGGACGAGTTGATGGTCATTTGTTTTCACATACGACTGTTCCTCTCACTGCAACTCTGTGCCTTAACATGTAGCCAGGCTTGTGGTTCTCAAACAACCACTGCCATCTCATCCCATGATTTTTATTTATAAAAATACTGATTAACCTAACACAGACTATGTTTTATTTATGAATATATTTTATATCGAGATACAACTTGGTTGGTTGTAGAGCACTGGTTGTCACACAAAGTTATGCCTGCATATGTCTTGGCCTGAATATATGCTCTGAATTTAAATAAACTTTATATGAAATGTTTATGGTCTTGTAAAATATCTTCTGTAGATGTATTTGTCATGTAAAAGGCAAACTGTGAACAGTTAAATGAATGCATTTTTTTCCATTTGTTTTTCCCTTTATACCTGCTAATCGTCATTCCTATCCACACCTTTTGATTCCATTTATTCCACTAATTAAAATGGTCTCTTAAAGCCACAGGTCATCCTGGCAGCTACGGAGGCTGCTGACTGAGTCATTTTACTTGCAAGCCCAGAGGTCACAACACTCCCTCTTCTCAACTAACTGAAGGTCTGTATTCACCCTCCATGGTGGTGGTCACCTGAATTTAGAAACAACCTAGTAGCCTTGTCTTCCTATGAACTGCATCACTGACAATAGAGAGGTCAGTGAATTTACTCTATGTCCTAACCACATACCTAGCTCCTCTGAATGGCTTGGCAGCATGAGGCACATGTCAGCATCCCACAGCACTGCTTACCACACACCTAAAACTCTTACAGGTGCTAGCAATGCAGTGGGCCTGTTCACCTCCCTCCATCCAGAAGGAGTAAGCTGGCACTGGGAGTAAATTCCCATCTTCCTTTATCAGCTCCTACACTATACAGATGACGACACAGTCTAGAGTAATTTAGGTCATATTCGGGCCCCCCCCCTGCTGTGCTTCAGAACCAGCTCATCCCAATGAATATATCTGGTACATGAACAATATGTGTTTTTAACTGCAGCAGAAAGAGCATGAGATTCCTTGATTAGTAACATAAGCAGTGGTTGTGCCACTAAACATTTTGAGAACCTGCTGCATGTAGTGCAGTTTTCTGTGCTTCCAGCTGCCATCCCCAGTATGCAGTTGAAAACATAGCTAGAGACAATTGCATAGCTTTGCACAGAGGAGACATGGCAGCATCTTGCTTAAAAAAAACATTATGGAGAATATCCTGAGACTTTGTTCGTACAGAAATAATATAGTCTGTTGGTTGTTGGTTATGCACTTGATCTTTAGTGCTCAGGCCATTGTTGCTTTAACACACTGTGGATGGTTGGCATGTAACATAGGTTCACAGGTTCATACTACGCTATCTGCACTAGTGCATTTATAAGCCTAGCCACCCATTTTAAATGAGATTTACCATGCCCTTTTTCAAGGTTAGTTTACTGTGCCTCTGTCTAGCAGTGCCACAGAAGTGATCCCCGGGATAAACCTACGATCTCCCATCCACTCGTCAAGATTCCTCTTGAAGAGAGTCAGTGAAGGACTCTGCCTAACGTGGACTGGGATTCTATTCCAGAGTGAAGGGAGCCTCTGGGTTATGAATCTGTCCCTCCAGCATGTCCTATTTATTTCTATGCTGAGGTTCAAGTCCCTCGAGCGCATAGCGCGAAGGGATTTGGATTTTCTGAGGTGAAGCATGTCCATTAATTCTGGGTTGGACATGGCTTTATACGTCAGGCATAGATCACCTCTAAGTAGGCGGTATGCAACTGAGTAGAGCTAGAGTTTCTTTAACCGAGCAGCATATGGCATCTGTTTGAGCCCCTTGATCCTCTTGGTGAGGTGCTTTTGGGGTCTTTCTAATTGCTGCAGTTGTCGGGTAAGGTACATCCCGAATGGGGCATTGTATTTAATTATGGGCCTGATGAGGGATGAGTAAAGGTTTGGCCACGTGGTTGTCAAAGGAGAGATTGCTATCAACTTGGGTCCCCAGGTCCCTAATTACTTCTTCCGTACTTAATGGATTTCCACCTATGTGGTAATTTGTGACCACTTTGTTTTCACCAAAGGGGATGACTATACACTTTTTGGCATTTAGCTTAAGGCCATGGCTTTGGCACCAGTTATCTGTCTCTATGAGACCCTTTTGGAGGATGCTTGTGTCAGCTGGAGAGTCGATTATGGCGCCCAGTTTGCAGTCATCTGCGAACTTGGTCAGCCATAGTCCTTCTGTGTTGGCCTGTACCTACGAGAAATATATACTGAACAAGAGAGGTCCCAGGACTGAGCCTTGTGGGACGCCGCTTGTAACTGGTTTGGAGTCTGACATGGCTCCAGCAATTCTGACCATGTGGGTTCTGTCCTTGAGCCAGTTTGCAACCCATCTTATGACATAGGGGTTTATATTTAAGCTAGAGAGCTTATCTATGATGCCCGAGTGGGGTATTGTATCGAAGGCTTTTGCAAGGTCCAGGTAGGCTGTGTGGACCACCTTCCCCTTGTCAATGGCCTTGGTGACTGTTTCGAAGAAATCGACCAGGTTCAAGAGGCAGTTAGAAACAGAAACAACTGGCATATAGGCAAGACTGATGTGAGGATCCTTTGTGGGAACACGCCAAGAAATGCTTAGAGTAGGGATCACAACCTAGCTGATGATATCATACATTGAACCACCAATCACTGCAATCTCTGTACATATCTATCAGTATACATCTATATGTTTATATGTATATGTGTGCATGTGTGCGTGTGTGTGTGTGTATTTGTGTGTGTGTGTGTGTGTGTGTGTGTGTGTGTGTGTGTATGTGTGTGTGTGTGTGTGTGTGCGCATCTGTATCTGATGAGTTTGAACATTCTGAACAAAACGTGCACATACAAAATAAATGCTTCTGTATCTGCACTGCTGACTATGTGCTATGTATGGTATCATGATGGTGTCGTGTAAGTGCTGCTGTTTCTATGCGGACAAACTATCACTATGTTCAGAAAATGGATTTCTGAATGTATTAGAAGGATTAGAAATAGAATATTCATAATACCGACTTGCAGACTTGCATAAAATGACACAAGGAGTAATGCATCTATTTTTGTTTATGTGCTTGAAATTAAAAAATACATCAATAAATAATTTAGGTAGTGGAGATTTTGTTAATCACCTACTGTTTCTTGAAACTATATGACAGAGCAAACTGGCACTTCTCAGGAAGAAGGGCTGAATAAGAATAAATAAATAAATAAATGAATAAATAAATACTATTTCCCCTTTCTTAAAAATGTAAATCTATTTTAATTGCCAGATTTATTGCAAGTCTAGCTCAGTATCTAGAAACACATTTATTGGTGCATGTATGTCATGTGGTTAATTTCATAACTGTAGATATCATGGCTCCATGTTAAAAAGTTTTATAAGAAATGAAGAAGAATATGATATGGGGAAACATTTTGCTATGTTAAATGTGTCATTTTGTTTTATACTTGAGTGTGCTGACATTTTTATATATAAGTATTTCATTGTGTCCTGTGAATATGAATATGATAGCTGCCATTTTTCATACAATGGAAAACTTTTTTACACAAAACCAAATGTAGTATCTGATGCCCAAAATCTTACCGCACAAGACATGAGTATGAATATTTCCATTATTTTACTTATGAATCAGAGTCATGACCAGAGTACATGAAAGTATTGACCATTAGTTCTGAAAATTACCAAACTTACACACATTTAATGTTGTCAGTGTAGTCTCATCAGTTTAACAATTTCCATTGTATTCAGACAGACATGAGGTGGCCAAGTGATTAACAATTTGCACATGGCTACAAAGTGCTTTCCCAGAAGAATGGCAATGGGGTAAGAGCTTGCTGTTGCCCCAAAGTACTGCAGTCTATGATCTATATATATATATATTAAGTTCTAGCATGGAGGGGTGAAGCTCCCTGCATCAGGGCATGAAGGATTTGCCCAGAAAAGAATAAGTCCAGATTTGAAACACATATCTGTTATTTTACTTTGTTAACATGCTTTCATGCTTCTGACATGGAATCTTTTCCAAAATTGAATCAAGCATAACGTTGTTCTGTCTCATTACAGCACATACATCTCCCTCATCCTTCATTTGATATGCATTTATAACACATTTTCTTACATTGACAGGTTAATTTACATTTTTTTTCTAAACACCGAACAACAAGAAAATTGGAATACAGTTAAATACTAATGTGTTCTTTTTCAACTAGTCCTCTATTGTGATTGTCATATATATTTTACCATTACAACTATTTATCATCTGCAGATCAAGCCAATATTCTGCCTTGAAAATACTTATGTTTGAAGTCAGCATTTGTGTTTGGCGCAGATGCAGTAATATTTAAATACTGTATCATGATGTCTGGGCCTGTTTACCCATGCAAGTCTGCTGAATTTCCACTACCTTTGTGGCATTCTATAAAATTTTATTATCCTTTCTATATTGCTAGTTAATGCAGTGTGACAAAATGGCCTCCAAAGTCATCTGTTTCCAATCTGTATATTTGCATGTGTGCATTATTTAATAGCTCTGCACACATGGTGCATTATTTTAATTAACCATTACTAAACATAAACTACAGGGAAGAAAACCAAGAAATTAAAAAAGGTAAACTATGCAAACATTTCTGGTACTATATTTTGACCACTGTCTATTATGCATTCAAAGTAATAAACTGCAGAGTGCTTACCTTTATAAAGGAAGTTATCTAAAAGCTTTAGTTATAACAAAACTGATACTGGTGTGTTATCTGTATTTCATGCATGCAATACTACAGATGATCCAAAGAGAAAATCCTTTAGCATACAATTATCAGACAGTGTTGTCTTTACCTAGCTTTCATTGAAAGGCATGAAATAGTCACACCCTCTGTGTTTGTATTTTCTATTAGTGGACTATTAAGATATTTCTTAAAACGCATTGGTCATATTTGTGCGTGCATCGTGGCATATAATGGGTTAAATGTCATGCTGTACTTTTACAGCTGTCCTCCCTCATTTACTTGGACCATTTTTTAATAAAAAAGCTTCATACACTTTTTATTAAACCACACCCCAAATAATTTTACTATATCCCTTGATGACATCACTGTAAGGATACCATGAATTATACCCACAGACTTACAACTCTGTGCATTCCTGTTGATGTGCCCTTTAAAGTATATAGACATAATTCAGAATTTCTCTATGCTGATGTCACCAAAGTTAAAATTTACATTTTACCCTCAGTGACAGGCTAGTAGTTTAGTGTTGTCTTTGAAAATGTTTTTCCTCACAGTATGTGCCTGTAAACATTTGCCATTGAAGAGAAAATGTGGATTGGCACGTTCACTGTGATGTACAGTGGTCAGAAGGTAAGGAAATTAAAATCACCAATGCACTTTAATTTTTTTCTATCTCTGTCTTCCTCTCACTCTACGAAAAAAAAAAAACATTATTACTGTTATTCAGCATTGCTTAAACATATATATTGCAATATCTACATTATTAGTACAACAGCTTGAATGCAGGAATATTTTCAGGAGCATAATGTGACAAAAAAGCATGTGTTTGTCATTAAGGTGTAAGTCAGGAAACATAGTAGAACCATAGCCTTCAAGTGATCTTTTGCTTTCAGAAACATTGCTCATTCTGTTTCAAAATGTTATCTGCTTAAAAAGTGAGTCATAGGTTCATAGGTTCATAGGTAGGTACTAGGCTATCTGCCCGAGGGCATTTATAAGCCTAGCCAGAGTTTGTTGGCTTTTGCCACCCCATTGATTAATTAACTGATCCTCTGTCAAGCAGAGCCAATGAAGTGATCCCAGGGGTGTATTTTCTGTTACCCATCTACTCGTCAAGGTTTCTCTTGAAGAATGTTAGTGAGGGGCTCTTTTGCATCAAAAGTGTACAAACTGAAATAATTAAGTTAAATATTGTTTTTGTGGCTCAGATATAGCGTGACAATTATTCCATGAATAATAAAGTTGCATTCTAAGATGATAAGATTAAATATTTTAAGATGAGTTCCTGATTTAGGCCTCTTGTCTCTGATTCACAAGGGAAGATTTTGAGAACTAGGCCAGGATTACATGTACAATGCTGAACAGGTATGGAAGTCAGCATAAAATATAACGAACTGTAAAAATATTTGATTCATCAAGAAGACAAATAAAATATGTTTATTTCACACAAGTTTAACTTGTGTTCATGTTGAATTTTAACTTACACATCATTTTCTACTGCTCTGGGGTTGTCCTTAAAAATAGAAGACTTTTTTAATGATATAAAGAAAATTTCACCAAGCATTTCATCACTATTCATAGCAGTAAATTGCAACACAATTAAATGTCAAATATGCAGAAATATTATAACAATCTAACAATTTATTTTTAGCTTTCTTGGCCTAGATTTACTTCTTCACCTTTTTCAACTTTCCTCTAGTAAGAAGGCATTTTTATACAAAATTTACAGGGACACATGCTGTTTTTCATCGGTTGTTTCATTTCAGTGCTATCTACAGAACAAGTCTGCATGTAATAAAGCACTTGAACGGCTTTCTGAAAGGTGTGATCAATTCTGTGAAATGAGTTCAACTCAAATCTTAAGTAACTGAATTTTTAAACCATTTCTGCAACCATGTCAGCAATAAGCTAATGTACATTTTAAACCAGGAGGTTTGCTTTTTTTATAGAAATTCAAAGAATTGTAGATTCTGATATGCAAACTATGCATAAAAGATTAGAATTGGATGATAAAACAATAATGATGTAGCATAGCAATACATTCTAGTTTGCAGTAAGGAAGGGAAAAGAAGTACAATGGGAATATAGTCAGTGGATTATATGAAGCTCTTATTTTTTAACATAGATAATAGGCTGACGCTAAGTAAAAATGAGCATATGACTAAGTGCTGAAGGTAAAAGACCATATTAAATGTATATCTCAAATGCAAGCTGTGGAAAAAAACAGTCAGGATTCTTGAGAGAGGTGAACAGAATAATACCAGACAGATAAAATGTATACAAAGGGGCAAAAAATGTGAGTGGTACTTGAAACAATTAAAATTAAACAGGACTGGAAAGGTGCTAATTACAACTATGTAATGAAATACTAGTAGGACTAAGGCAGCAGACTGAATACTGATATATATATATATATATATATATATATATATATATATATATATATATATATATATATATATATATATATATATATATATATATATATATATATATATACACACACACACACACACACACACACACACACACATGTAAGCTTCTTTCCCTGAATTATGAATAAGAAAAGATGTATGAACTTGAAACTGCTCTTCTTTTGCTGAGAAGACAGCAAATGAAAAAAAAAAAAAAAAAACGAGAAAAAAAAAATAAAAGGTGTAAGAGTTTTCTTTCCTCTTTATTTTTGTCCAAGCTGTCTTGGACCTATTGACCCATGAGTTACCTGACACTGCAAAAAAGGAAACTGACCGTTTTAGCTACAGCTCCTCTCTCATAGATGCCACTACAGACCCTGTTTCACAACAAAATGTTAAGATAATCCACTCCAGCCCTGATACAGCTGGAAAAGTAAATTGTGGCATCAAGCAGGCCAAGTACCACAGTATTACATGTGCCAGTGGTACAGTGGAGGAATTCATAAAGGCCAATGGTAACAGGGAAATAGAAGTGATGCTCTGTAAACCAGTTCCCCACATCTGAGGAATGTCAATTCTTTCATTATCTTCAAAGCAGGCAATATGCCAGGCTCCTGGAAATTATCAAGGTGCTCATTGATTGCCCACTGTAGGGAAACTCTTGCATAGGGAACATACAATATATGTTGTTTGGGTAGGGATAATTTAGTTGATATTATCTTTATGACTGGACATATCCTAGAAAAGTTCCAGGAATAGCATCATGAACTATATGTAGCCTTCACTGACCTGACAAAAGCTTCAGACTCAATCGGTCATGAATTGCTCACATGGTATATGTGAGATTTCACCTACAAGTTCATGAAGATACTAAGACTTCTGTATGACCATGTGACTGCCAGCATTCTGTACAGTGGTTCAAGGTAAGGCCTATGGAGTACTTAAAGCAAGATCAAGCATGGTTGCGTTATCACTTGAGCCTTGTTCATCTGCCTTGCAGTTATTGTAATCATCACTGAAAATTATCTTTCCACTAAGAAAAAGAATTACAGATGTATATCAAGAAAGTTCTTCAGTCTAGGATATCTGACCAAGGACAAAAGTTTATAAGAAATCGTTTGCCAGTCCCTGCCACACAAAAGGTTCTGTCATTTTTACATCTACCAAAATGAACCCTAACATAACTGCAAGATTTACACAAAATCTGAAACTTTTCTTCAACTTCAAACAGACCATATCACCTCTATACGTTTCCCTTCCTCACTGCAGACCGGCAGACTAGAATTTATTGCAACCTACTCAAGGCCTTGCAAATTGTCTTCTGCACCACTTAGCAGCAGACTCTGAAGGCAAATGAGCCCCTTCCTAGCCTCAGTAGCTACCACTCTCTGACAGTAAACAGAAAAAGATATTTAAGCACAGGATTTAGTGTATTAACACTTCTTTTAAAAAGTGCTTCATATTGTTTTCATTGGCATAAAGTGCGGTTATCATAATCTCTATCCTTCTTTTGGAATATGAATCCTTAGTGGCTTAATAGCTCTCTCTCTAAAGATCCTGGAGAGGTAACACCAGTCATATATCTGGAAAATATGCAACAGTTTGTAGAAAGACCACAGCACAAACCTCAATGTTCTCACCAAAGCCATCACCACCAGTAATGATCCTCAGACATCATTTTTTTTTTTTGGCTAGGTGCAGTGTTTGGATATCTAACTCTTGAGTCCTAAAACTGGATGTGTATTTAAAATTCATTTATGGTTTAGGATGCTGTGGTGGCCAAAGGAAACACTGAAAAGAAATACTGAAGGTGCTCCACAAACAATAAAATCTGGACACCACAAGTTGGGATGCACCAGCTGTTAGCCGATCTCTTGGTACCATAGCCTTCATCAAATTGTGGCCTACTTTAATGAAAAATGTTATATTTTAAACTGAAAAATAGAAATATAGAAAAAATAGAAAACACTCTCAACAGGTAGTGCTGAGGAGGCTGGAATAGATTTTGCTATAGCTGCTTAATAGGTTGTGTACAATAAAACTTCAAACCTGAGGAGTCATCAGTAGAAAACTGCTAATATACCTGTCTCTCAACTGCACAGATTTTCACAGAAGGTCCAGATTTATGCCTCATATGTTTGGTCCATTTTTCATAAAATTGTGGTTTTCTGGCTAATCACTGGCAAATCATAAAATACTGATGTCAGAAAATAATGACAGACATTTAGGTTTTAGACTTCATACACTTCGGAAAATCCATGATAATGCAAAACCTGTTATTTTATCAACTTTCTAAATTTGTAAGGACAGTGTTTAAAAAATGTCCATATATTTGGCCCTTTGCCCCCCCCCCCCACAATTATTTATGGCTTCTCCCAGATTTATTGCTCTAAGAGGTTGAGAAGGATGCTAATATATCCCTGGTACATATGCAGTGGTGCAGCAGTTAGTGTTGTTGTCTCACAACAAGAGGTTCTTTGGTTTGATTCTCAGCTGGGGTGCCATCTGTGTGTTTGCCCTGCAAGTTATGTGGGTTTCTTCTGAGTGATCTGATTTCTTCCCACATTCCAAAGACATGAAGTAGGTGGAGTGGACACTTTAAATTGGCCATAGATGAGAATGAGTGGTATGAATAAACTACCATGACAGGGCTAGCCACTTGGTAGTGTAAACTTTGGCTTGAGATAATTGTCACTGCTAAAGTGACACCCTGACCCCATGTGCAAAATGAGAAAAGGGGTTGAGGATGGATGGACATATGTAAGGGGGACAGTCCAGGACCTGCTTTCCATTTAATTTATACTGTAGGAAAGCTCTAGGAGATGGTGCTGATGAACTTGCTGGTTGGATTTTTTGGGGGTCACTTTCTAGCTCCTCACCACAGCAACATGTGTTTCCCAACAATAAGTCATGTTATATACCCTTCTTAAAACATTGGATCTAGTCTGAATTGGACATGGATAACTTTGTAGATGTCATTCACTTCATCTTCATGGATAACTTTGTAGATGTTATTCATTTCACCTTTATCATGGAGTTTAGCACAATTTTAAATGATTGTGTGGGAAGAAGTCAGCTGAAATGGCCTGAGGAGGAAGAAAGTGGTAACTCAGTATGTTTGAAATCAGAGGAATGAAGTTGAGAAGGCAACACTGAGGAGGAAAATATCAACACTGTGTCAGATAAGCAATAGAGTCATACAGGAGTACTCTAAAGTCGAAAATGTTAAGAAGATTCATTCTAGGCTTTTTCTACCCAGCTGGGATTGGGATTTGTTTTTGCTGATAGCACACAAAAGCACAGCTGTTGTAGGAAAAAGCAATGGGCAGTATCGGCAGAGCATATTTCCTAAACTGGATGAGTGATCATGCTGCAGGCAATTAGATTCATTACAAGATGCAGAAATAGCACTTTGGTTATAACAGACTAATTGGTGATATCCTGCTGGGAAAGGGCATAAAGAAGAGTATTTATCAAGTTATCATTAAGAGAGCTGCAGTGACTCACCCCAACAAATGTGAAATGTCTGTAACAAAGGCAAGCAAAAGGCTGACATGTATAAGTTCATATGTTGTCACTAAGCTAACAACCATGATGGGGCCCTTACAAGCCTAGCTGTGTACCTTAAACCATTTAGGTCCCAAGTATCATGGGCAACTATGTGGGGGGACATGTTAGTAGGGAGGCAACTAAGGATTTGTAGAGGGGTGTTAGTTGGGATAATATCTTTCTTATCCACAAGGGACATGGAGGCCAGACTGCAGGGTACATTTATGATTTCTAATCCAACTGTCAAGGTTTTGTTTTCGAATATGGTCAGGGATGAACTCTGTTTTACATGGATGGAGAACCTATTCCATAATGTGGGGGAACCTTTGGGACCCATATATGTCTCTCTCTAGCAAGTTCTGTTTATGTCACAAGCAAAATTTGGATCCCTGATCTAATGTTTCTGGTGCTGTTTGTTTTGTACATGTGAAATGGATTCATCAGGACTGGGTCTGAGGAAGCCCTGTAATCCAGGCAAAGATCCCATCAGCCTGTAGGAGACGGAATACAGTGACAGAGCCTTTAGGGGATCAGTATGTAAGACAGAGTATCCGTGCCTTGAATTCTATTGGTGAGAAACCTTTCTTGGTATTCCAACTGCTGAAAGTGTCTGGTTAGATACATGCCAAAGGGGGCATTGTATTCAGTGATAGTTCTGATAAGGGCCAAGTAGAGTGGTGCTTTAACTTCCTTGGACCTGGATGCCATACCCTTACATATAAGTTGGGCAACATAGAATGGTTTTCGTACTGTCTTAGCTATGTACTGGTCAAAGGCTAAATTGCTGTCTATATATGTGTGCAGATCACTTATTACTGGGTTGGCTTTAAGGGATGTTTTATCGATGGAGTAATTAACTTGATCTGACAATTTCCTAAAGACATTATAATGTATTTTTGGCATTGAATTTTAGACCATGGCTTTTTCCATCAGTTATGTTTCTTTTTTAATCCCACTTGCAAGATATTGGCATCTTGGGGGGGGGGGTGGGCTCTGTAGTAGCTCCCAGTTTACCATCATCTCTGAACTTTGTGAGACAGAGGAAATGAACATTAGTCTTGACTTCCAAGAAGTAAATGCCAAACAGGAGCAGGCTGAGCATGGAGACCCGGGATATTCTACTGTTGACCCTTCTCTTGGTAGAGGTGGTGTCACTGATCCTGACTTCTTGGGTCCTGTGTGTGAGCTAGTCAGCAATCCATCTAGTTATGTAAGGATTTATACTTATGTCAGAGAGCTTGTCACCAATGCCTGAGTGGAGTATTGTATCAAATGCCTTAACCAGGTCAAAATATACAGTATGCACTGTTTTACTGTTGTGTATTGCCTTGTTGAACCTCTTTAAGAAGTCTACCAGGTTAAGTAAGCATGACCTTCCCTTAAAGAAGCAAAGTAGGGATAAGTTCAGTGTCTGCAGGTTGCCAATATCCTTGTTTATCATTTCCATTACAATTCATTCCATGGCTTTGCATATTCAGCTAATTAGACTGATGAGTCTGTAGTTGCCTGGGTCAGTTGATGGTCCGCCCTTGTTGAGGGGAAGGACTGCCATGGTCTTCCATTCGCTTGGCACGTATGTCTAGAGGGAATGACTTGGGTGAAGCAGAGGTAACTCTTGCACTGTACAAAGTCTTGTTTAGACCACTTTTGTGGTACTACTAGGCCATATTTTAAATGCATCATAAAATTGTACAAGGTGTTCTGCAAATGGTTCGATACCATGATTAAAAATTGTCAGTGGAGAGGGTACATTACCCCAAGAGGTTGCAAGCCTAGAAACTGTGCATACTGGATGGAAGTAAGACATTAGAGTTAAGTTTTCGGGTCTATATTATAAGACCGAAAGTGCATATGTGCAACTACATAAAAGTCGACACATAATGCACGAAACCTAAAAATAGCGAACAACCACGTAAGTGAATTTTTCCCTAGGGAAAAAACGTACTCGGCCATTCGCTAAAAAAAAAAATTAACACCATAAACAGGTGAGGGCTTCACCCCCCCCCCCAATGTGGGGGGCTCTGCCCCCCCCCATCCCCCTAACTAAATATACCAACTCCGATATCCCACAGTAGGGAAAGAAAGGGCAACTCCGTAAAGTTGGCCAACTATCTCCTTGCCCTATGACATATTCATCAAATCGCTTAAATGTGATTCGATGAATATTTGTCGCTGTTTCCGTATTCAGTCAGAAGCATTTTTGTGCTTCTAATATAGACCCAAGTTTTTGACATAAAGGGTTTTGAACAATCAGGTGGCTAGTAGAGATTTTTTTTTTGCAACAGAGAAATCTAGACATTCAAGAGAACATGTTTGAATGGTACAAATTTGTACAAAAGAGATAGATATGTGTTTTTTCTGAAAATGAATATTTTCAAAGCACTCAGTCACAATAAAGTGGAATGAGTATTTAAGCTAGGGCATGAAAGCTTGAGAAATTAGACAAAATGCATGTGGAGCAGGCAGCTCTGTGGAAGTAAACTATAACCCTAGGTTTGTCACACATGTATTAGTCTTCTCCATCAGCAAACTCTGTGTTCATATGACTGCATGCTCAATTATGGAGCAAAATGACCGGGTCTTAGCAGTATCATGCTTTTTCTTCTTGATTTTTTCTGTCCTGGAAAAAGTTATATAACTTCTGATTGCATTTCTTCCAACAATTAGAGTGTGCCATTTGAACATGAATAAAAATGAAAACATTTCTCCTAAATTCAAAGGCTAAAATTCATAGAGGGTCATTGTGAACCTCAGAAAGGCTTATATCACTTAACTTTAATACATTGGAATGTAGGGCACACATAGGTATACAAACAGCAACCATCTGAATAGCAGAGCAAATAGCTGTGCTTTGATACTGAAAACAGGATAAACATTACAAGTCAGTCAAAGTAGAAATAGAGCAAGCAGTAAGTTTTGGAGTAAGGTAGCAGCCATGCTCTGACTAGTGTGGATCTCATCATACCCGAATTCAGTATATGGCATAAGCCAGCATGTCATTTATAAAGTCACCTGGACACATTTTGGTTCCATGAAAAGAGAGAAAAAAGGGAATTATAGGCTTTAGGAAATGGGCATATATAGAAGCAGAGGTAATCAAAGTGTGATACCTTAAACCTCCTGTAATAGAGTGCGATGGTATATGTGCAAATGACTCCCTTAAGATCATCAAGTGTTTCAGCTATATGGCTTCTAAATGTCCATGACTTTTTAGTTTTTCATGTTAAGTCTTTGTGGATACACTCAAAATTAGCATGTTTAGAGATTTTGATGGTGAACACAGCAGGGTCTTTACAGCCATCTGATGCCCATAACCATTCAGGTGCCTGCAAGATAGCCCAACTAACATCCAAACCAAACAGCAAAAAGGTCAAACAGACAATCCAATAAGTAAAAACTACAAGAAAAACCTAGCCAAGCTAGAGTATTCACTGTGTGATACCTTATACCTCCTGTAATAGAAGCCCACAGGATATATGCAAATGACCTCTTAGCTGAAACACTTGAAGTCCTTAAGGGGGTAATTTGCATATATCATCAGCTGGGAGTAAAGACCCTGTTTTTCTAAAGTATAGCCATACAGTCCACTTATGCTGTGCTGATGAGGTCTTAAAAAGGCCAAAACATGCATGTCCACAGCTAGTTGGTTTGGCTTTAATAGCCTGAGTGTAGCCCCAAAGACTTAAAATGAAAAAGCAAAAAGTCATGGACATTCAGAAGCCATGTAGCTGAAACACTTGATGTCCTTAAGGGGTCATTTGCATATATCCCATGGGTCTCTATAACAGGAGATGGGGCAAATGATAGGAAAAAGAGGGAGGAAAGGAATGGAAGAGTATTCTGTGGGGCACATAAATAAGCACAAAACAGTACAGACAGGTAGAAGTGAAAATGCATACACTAGGACAAGGAGACATGGACTTAACAGAGACATATAGAGAAATGGTAATAAGGAGGAGTTGTCAATGCAAAGGAGTGAACAATGACAGCAGGATGGGGGTACACTTGGCTGGAGATAGGGTGTGGTACAGGCTGCATGCTAGCTGCCAACTGGCCCAGAGAGATGTCAATGTAAGGCAGAAGATTGTTCGAGTAGGTCAGGGTGGCCAGTGACAACAGCCACATTCTGCTCTTGTGGCCTCAAACAAAGGCCTGTTGAGTAAGTGCATGTGTTATGCTCTGCAGATGG
This sequence comes from Protopterus annectens, assembly GCF_019279795.1. Taxonomy (NCBI): domain Eukaryota; kingdom Metazoa; phylum Chordata; order Ceratodontiformes; family Protopteridae; genus Protopterus; species Protopterus annectens. The sequence goes on from NC_056732.1 coordinate 512,567,664, forward strand.
GGCATGGTGGTAACTAACCACTGAGCCATCACACTGTCAACTACCTTCTGCACCTCCCCCTGAACTAATGGCAGGCCCAGAACAGGTGACTAAGCTAGGCTAACTACTTGGGGAAAGGTTGGAACCCCACCCCACCAATTACTCCCAGTTCTATCACCTGCCACTGTAACAGCCACAGAGCCAAAGGCTGGCTGCACCTTGTGGTTTCTTAGCATTGTGACCTGCAGGAGGGAGGCATAATATGAAGGATGACATTAGTGAAGATGTCTTACAAATAATGCAGGTAATATAGTGCAAATTAATAGATAATTGTTGCACTAACCATACAACTGTAAGTGCTAGCTGCATCCTGTGAAAGCCATCACAGCTATCCTCCACTCTTCATACACTGAATGACACAAGGGAAAAACAGCCATCTCACACAGATGTAGGTGAAATACAGACATCACTGCAGAACTACACTCCCATATGGATGTGCATGACAACAGAAGCCTAAAAATGTGCACACAGCTTCACTATGCAGTACCCCCATAATACATAGCAGTGCCATGACAGATAGGCAAGTGTCAGGCACAGCACAGACACAGTCCCCCACAGCAGTCTACCAGACATGTCTTGTTATCTGTGAAAGGAAACAACCTTTATTAGGCATTCCTGTCTAACTGCCTCTTTTCACTGGATAGGGATTTTCAAGAAAGCAGCACTATGGACTAATATACAAGTCCCTGCATTGCTCACTGGTATTGGGGATATCAGTGGCCTCCCCGGGCAGCTCATCAAGATCAAATTATACATCCACCTTATGAAATGGACCCTGATAAGGTCCCAGAGGTCACTGTCTGAACTGACTATGTAACAGGTAGAACATAGCCTTGTTCTTCTTCACAGACCAGACAATTGTTCTCCTGGGGATGGGGGTGTTAAGATCAGCAGCCATGACTTAGAATGTGCTGTAACACAAGTTGGTGGCCAGAGGTTCACATTGGAAATGTGAATTCTCAATTATGAGCAGTGCAGTCTAGTGCACTCTCAAAGAGTTAAATGCATTCACAAACCAGAAGAATGTACAAGCCCTTGATCATGGTGTATTGGCAGCATGCTGTAGATCCTTGCTTTGCATTATGTCACCCATGTGCTTCAGAGAAATACAATTCAGAAACATACATGAAGCATAGCCACAACTGAATATATGCAATGCAAACTGCTGTTTATTTGTATCTTATATAAACGGTCCACCATGTTAAAGGCCAATCGCACAGCAAAAAATAAATAAATAAATAAATAATAATTAGCAGCAGCACCATATAGCATTTGGTAGCAGGTTTCTGAAACTAGTGAAGATAAGTTTTCAGAAGACACAATCCTGAGGAGTTGTGCAGTGTAATGCTGTACTGTAGTAAGAGGTTTAACTCCAGTGTCATGTGCCTGTGAGCACTTGCATTGCTACAAGTTGTCTTGAGCTGATCTGTGTAGTCTGTAATATGGTTTCTGAAATTTGTGCCTGCACATAGCCCACATACAACATAGATAGATGAATATCTACTTTGTAACTGAGGGAAGACAGCCTACTATCATGACCATCTAGCCATATGCTATCACTTATATCCTACACATATGTGCTGTGAGTCTATGATGTGGCAACAACTATCATGGGCCTTCATGTGCAACCCCAGCATCATGTCATATGAGTTTGCTGTCACATGATACTCCATAGATGATCCCATCCCATGCAGTCAGTGAAACTTACCCTTCACCTTTTTATCCCTGTGGGGCTCTGTGTGGTAGCTGATCCAGCTGTATGCATGTACGTGTTGATCACTATAACTGACCAGGGAATCATTGGAGTACCCCAATGTCCATAGCACAGCATAGCTGTGGCACTTACTGTGTTCTTATCCCTGTCCAAATCTGCACTGTTTTGCATATCTATGGTAATCCACTGTCTGTATTTGATAGCCTACTTTACCCAGACATCGCAAACTTACATTTATATCTCGTGTTCATAGATGTGTCCTCCTGTACTTCAATGGGGTGGGAGGCAGAGGTTGGACGACTTCAGCTGAGCTACTGCAGGCCCCCAGGACTCATGAGCATCACCTGTCAGGGAATATCAGTCTGTACTAGACCAAGTCTAGGACACAGTGGTCCATAATGCTGTTGCTGTTGCCGTAGCACCTTATACTGTACAGACACAGACATCCTGACTCCTATCTGTTTTCATACCTCCTATGTCTTCCAAAACATAATAGTTAGTGTCAGTAGTGATACTTGAAAGTACCGTCAGCTGCCAAGAGTTGCACAATGAGGCACTCTCTGTACTGGGTACCCCAAGCAGCCTCTGAGAAGCCTGTAGTTGCTCGATGTTGCTCTAAGCAGCTTGACTACTGCTCTAGTTTACAGTGGCTTAGCTACAGCTGCTTTACACTGACCATAGCTCACACTAGCCAGCATATCCTTTGATTACCTATTCAGCTACATATAGTTACTTTGCATTAGGCAGTGTAACCCTCCATAAGAAAATCCACATTATATTCCTCCATAAGAAAAGCCACATTGTTTCACCTCTCCATAAAAAAGCCCAAATAACTATGTCATTTAGCTACATATAATTATTTTGTGTAATTCTAATAAATGTTTCTGAATCCCAGGACTGGAATGGAAAGACAGACTGCTTGTTTTCCTTCTGTTGCCAGCTTCATACCACTTAACATCCTCATGCATTGTAGTAATTGTCTTATGCTCACAGATAAAGAATCCTTACTCAAGCAAGTACTTCTGTTTGTGAGAGATATAAATATTTAAGAAATATGGAGACCTCGCTCTCAGGCAGAAACAAAGACTATGTGTAACACATCTGACAGTAAGTCACACTAAAATTTCTTATGCTAAGGCTGTAAAAATCCTTGCCAACTCCTCCCACATTTCATGAAGACAAGGCCTTTAGCATGAATCCAGTATCACTTCACTTTCAGATACACCTACAACAAAGCATCAAACAATCAATTCACCCCAAATTCACTACACCAAACCACTCTACAATTAAAAATGGTTTAGTAACTGGTAACTCTACAGTCAGGTACAAAGATTCTCCACTGAATAAGTTGGAAAAAGAGTGACAGTGATTTGTCTTACAGGTGCCAGGATCTCTAATATCTCAAGGACCTTCAAGACCCTTTGATATGCAAGGGGTCTATGTGGAACAGAATGACTTGGGATGCAAAGCCCTGAGGAACATACAGATAGGCATGTCAGAACTCTTCATGCATGTTACAAATGCAGGCAAGGCACTGGTCCTGAGCGGAATCCTTCATACTCCAATAATGATGCCTACATAGAAAGAAAAAATATTTGCTTCAGCAATTGGCTAAACAGTTGGTGTCCTTCCAGCGGGATCCAGTATGTGTGAGCACAGGACAAGATGTTTAACAGTTCCACTTGCTTTGCTAAGGATGGCCTTCAGTTCTCATTCTAAGGTTTCTGGTTGCTGGATAAAGACTTTGCTGCCCCATTGTTCCTTTTAGGCAAAGTCCAGCTGATGGACACCCCAATGTAACAAACATATATCAAATCTAAAACTGGATCCCATCAAGGTGGCTCTGGTCAATTTCAGAAGTTTAAACAACAACTGCTCATCCTTAAGGCTCTCCCATATGTGGAGCAAATTCATAATTGTTTAATTACTGAAACTTGGTTTAAATGTATAGAATGCACTCCCTCCATACCTGAATTTTGTTACTACAATGCTTTTAGGCCTGTTGGAAGTTATGATGACATCTCCATTTCTGTTAGGAAACATACCACATATAGACAGATTCACGGAGACCAACAAACTGAACTCAATGATCTGCAAATTACAATAAACAGGAGCAACTATCACCTTATAGCCTGTTACAGGACATGCTCTATGTCCCCTGAAGTTCATGCAAGGTTCCTAAACATATTCAATAAACTCCACATAAACAAGAACCCCATTATTTTTGCAGACTTTAACTACTTCTTAATAAACTCATATATCTACACCTGCAATGTAGAATATGCCCAGAAGTCCTTATATTTAATAAGCAAAAACATCTGGTACTGGACAGCTATCAAATCCACTGAAGGACATAATATCCTTGACCTTGTCCTTACAAATAAAGCTTCTTCATCCACTATTCCCCTAGACTCTCTCTGTCTCTGGTTAAGATGACTCATGAACTACTGATTTTCATCATCAAAGTCATTAAACATCCTAATTCCAAAATCTCAGAGTCCAAGGATTTCAAATACACTAATATCCTTAAATTCAGTGACAAAGTCTAAAAATGTACTTATAGTAGCATCAGCCCACACATTGCCACAACTTTTAGCTTCACAAAGAAGTTATTTTTCTACCTTGAGAAATGTATAGAACTGGCAGCCCCAACCAGATGTAAATAAAATGAAGAATTTTAAAGAAACCACCCATGTGGTCTGCCAACATAAATAAATGTAACAATAGAAGAAGAAAAATCATTAAAGTATACAGCAGATCAAACACCCTCATATCAAGAACAGTATCAGAAGTGTTACTGAAAACTTAAAAGATTCTTTTAGGTCTACTAAAGCAGCTCACGACAATAGGTTAGCAAGAGAAGCTAAGAATAATTACAAGTTATTTTTTAGTTATGTTAAGAAACTAAAAAAATAACACCCAAAATTTATCTGAAGTTATTCAAAATGGCATCACCTATTCTGACCCCAAATACATTGCCAACTTACTAAGAAAGAAATCCAGTGAGACTTATATCATACTACATTTACATATCCCTGAATCACTTAAACCCCAATCACAACTAAAGAACATGTACTGAGGGTGTTTTCCAATGTAAACATGATTTCTTCCATGAGGCTTTACAATATGTCTGTTTCATGAACAGTACCAAAAAAGAACTGGCACAGCCACTCATCAAATTGCTTAACCTAGGTTTAGCCACAGGCTTTGCCCCTGAGGCTTGACACACTCCATAAGGGTAGACCTACTAGTATCCCTAGAAATTATAGGCCGGTCAGCCTAGTGACCCTCATCTACAAACTCATTGAACATATTACAACTGGTGTTATAAACTATGATATCAAAAATCTTATTAGACTGGACCTGCAGCAGTTTGGCTTTATCAAGGGTCGATCCTTCATCTACCTTCTTTGAAAGGGTAACACAGGTTGTACAGTCCACATGTTGTACCTTGAAATGACTAATTTGACACTATTCCCATGCTAGCATGGTTGGTAAGTTTAATACTTTAAAAATAGAGCCCTGTGTGGTAAGATAAATAGCAATTTGGCTAAAAGACAGAACCCATACAGTACCAGTTGCAGATGTTCAATAGTGTTTCACAGGTCTTAGCTCTGTGGCCTCTTCTCTTTGCCTTTTATTTTTTGGATCTCCAGACTATGAATCAAGTCCTCTGACAAACTATGTTTGCAGATGTCTGCGTATTAGGAGTCATTATCAAGTCACCCTCTGAGACCCAAACCCTTCAGCAAGAACTTGCACTGGTAATACCTAGTATAGTAAAAGTAAGCTCAAATAAAATGCAAGGATGTGCAGTTATTGTCACATTTGGTAGAAACCCCCATCCCCATCATATAGCATAGATAATGCCCCACTTCAAAATGAGAATGTTGTTAGGGACCTTGGAACAGAGGTTGATAATTCCCTTTCTTTTAATCATCATGTGACAACAATAGTCAGGAAGTCCTTCTCCTTATCACAGCTGATTGCCATGAGGATATTTTCCAAATTTAAACATATTAGAATTGCTCCCATAGGTTCACAGGTTCATTGGAGGTCACTAGGCTAGCAGCCCTAGAGCCTTTACAAGCCTAGCCATGTTAATCCCAAGTATCCCCATTTGTTCTTTTTTGTAGTTCACAGAAAGAATTTATGAACAGACTGGGTCTGTGATCAACACTGGATACCCCTGTCCATGAGGGACATGGGTACCACCCAGGGACAAATTTTCAGTCTCTAGTCCAATTATTTAGGTTGCATTTGAATAGGGTCAGTGAGGAGATCTGTTTTATGTGAACAGGAAGTCTATTCTGGAGAAGTAGCAGTCTCTGGGAGACATATCTATCCCTAGATGGAATGACTCTTGCACCATTTGACTTGTGGATGTGCAGGATTTCTATAAGGGCAGGGTAGAAGATTGCCTAATAGGCCAGGCACAAGTCACCTCTCAGCAGCTTATAAGATACAGAGTAAAATAATAGGGCTTTCAGCATGTCCGTATAGGTTATGGTTTGAAGTCCCTGTATTTTCTTAGTGAGAAACCTCTGAGGTCTCTCCAGCTCCTGCAGGTGTCTGGCGAGGTACATGCAAAAGGTTACATTATACTCTATTAGTGGTCTGATAAGGCTCGAGTACAGTGGAGATATAACATTCCTTGACCTGGATGCTATGCCCTTGCTTATGAGGTGTGCTACGTAGAAGGCTTTCCTTACCACTGTGGAAACATGGTGGTCAAAGTTCAGATTGTTATCAACCTATGTTCCTAAGTCTTGCACCACCGGATTGGAACTCAGGGGGGTGCTGTCAATATTGTAATTTGTAGGGAATTCCATTTTGCCAAAGGGAATAATGCATTTTTTTTTACATTTAGTTTTAGACCATGGCTTTGGTGCTGATCATTTGTTTGTGCTTGCCCTCCTTGTAATATGTTGACATTATTGGGGAACTCAATGATTGCCCCAGTTTGCAATCATCACAGAACTTGATGAGCCAAAGGCCATCTAATTTGATCCAGACTTCTGAGAAACAGATGCCAAACAGTAAGAGGTCCAACACAGACCCATGTGGTACTCCACTGGTGATGGGTCTACTGGTGGAGCTGGAGTCACAAATTTTGACAGATTGTGTTCTGTCAGTGAGCAAATTAGCTACCCATTTAGTAATGTAAGGGGTAAACCCTATCTGGGGGAGTTTTTCAATGATGCTGAAATGGGAAATTGTGTGGAAAGCCTTGGCAAGATCGAGATAGGCTATGTGCACTGTCTTGCCTTTGTCCATGGCCTTGGTGACATTCTTAAAGAAGTCTACCAGGTTTAATAAGCATGATCTACTCTTAATGAAGCTAAACTAGGTTGGGTCTAGTGTTCGGAGGTTGCCTGTGTTCTTGTTGATAAGGTCCATGATAATTCTTTCCATGGCCTTGCAGATGAGACTGGTTAGACTTAAGAGTCTGCACTTCCCAGGATCAGTTGATGCTCACCCCCCCCCCCCTTTATGCAGGGAATTGCTGTTCTCCATCCTGTAGAAACATAGCCAGTTCTCAAGCTATGCTTAAAGAGAATGCCAAATTGGTCTGCTTAGATTGTTTAGTAAACAACCCGGGATATTATCTGGTCCCACTGAGGCTGTATATTTGGCCTTTGGTGAGCGCAGAGATTATCTGTTCCCTAGAGATACTAGGCAGAGTCTTGGTGTCAGGTATGCTTTGGGATATGGTAGGTGAGGATAGGGGTGTGAAGTATTTTCCAGTGTAGTATGAGTGATCCCATCTACAACCAGTTCCGTACATAGCTGGGATTCCCTTTTAGACTTCAGCTGTAGTTAAAGAATGCTTATAATTAACCTTGGCTAGGGATGCAATTTTAGGTTCATAATTTGCTTAAGAAGACTTTACAAGATTTCTGATTTTCTTGTTTAGGCTTAAGAGGGAACTCTTCCTTTGTAGAGTCATATCCCCCTTGTTTTTGGACAACAGTTTCTTCCTCTTGTTATATAATCTGTTTAACACTTGAAGTCCACCATGGTGGCTTGTTTTTATAGCAAGACCTGGTTTTGCTTCAGTCAGGTATAGCAGAGTTTATGCAGTCACTTAAGTGTCTGTACAGGACATTTGAGTACACTTCTGCAAAGTGATCATTGATGTCTATGATTGCAGGTGGTATGAAGCTTTTTATACCATTGCTTAGTAGGCTGTAGTTAGCTTTGGTAAAGTTTTTTATAATGTTTGTGCCTGTGAGTGTCAGTTCCAGTAGTTACTTCAGACATGACTGATTTGTGGTCTGACCTAACTAAGGAGGGCATCACACATGTGGAAGTACAGTGACCACCCATGTTGGTGAGTACTATGTCCAGAATATTAGAGCTTCTAACAAAACAAAGTTCAGGAACCTCTGGGCAAGTGTGTTTTTGCTCACATATGTCCCCCCAGTCTATGGAAGGATAGTTAAAATCTCCCATGACTAAGGTGTTGGGCTGTATGGCGAGGGAGTCCAGTAAATAGAGGTAGGCAGTTTGATTATCCTAGTTCATGGTGAGGATCTATAGCTAGCAATGATGTGGTATGGTACTTTACCAATAGTTAACTGGACATGGAGTAGTTTGAGAGTCACACATTTTGACCAGTCTCCAAAGTGTATTTGGTTTTAATGAAGATTTATACACCTACACCTTTGGTTCCTTCACACTCATTTTGAGGTCTGAATTTGTGGAAGGCATTGAAGCCTTGCACAGCTGGGGTGCTCTCAGCAGCCTTGAACCATGTCTTGGTAAATGCACAAACACCAGCATCCTCCAAGGTGAAGAATGCTTCCAGGGAGTACAGTTTCATGCTTAAACTCATAGCATTAAGCAGCCTGACCCTGAGTTTGTCTCAATTAGATTTTGTTACATTGGAAAATGTGTTGTTTTGACATTGCCTAAAAAAAGGCACTATGGGGAAGACAAGGGCCTTTGCCAGTATCTGAAAGCCTAGGGGTGACAGGTGCAGACTATCTATAGCAAAGCAGTGAGGTCTGTCTACCATATCCTCCCAGGCTGACTGATCCTGGACCCCCCTGGACTGACACTGGAAGCTGAGCCAATTGTTGAAGTCAATCATTTTTTTTATATTGTGGCATCATCCAGGGTGAGGGTAGGATACTGCTTAGGGCTAGGAACATACCTGTCTAGGACACATAATCAGAGAGTTCCATCATGTCATATAGTTCAGAGAGGTATGTCTCAAGTCATTCACTACAACATGGACTATGACAGAGCCATAACAGTACTTGTTGAGTGACTTGAGTGCATGAGTGATTTGTCAGATCTTGGTACCTGATAGGCAGCTGACTGTGACCTTCTCTTTGTCCAGTCTGGTGAGAGGGACATCTGTGTGCTTCACTATGGAGTCACCTATGACCTCGACATTTGATGTGCTATGCCTTAGGGCTTATTTGTTGAGACACCAGTTTGTGTGTGTTAATATGTATAGTGGTTTCTTTTTGTTTAGTGGTGAGTGTGGGTGGCATGCTTTGGGAGGTCTCTGTTCTTTTGGTAGGTTTTTGGTGAGTACCTCCACGTATGTGGGTTTATGTGTTGTGACCTTATTTTGTGTGAAAGGTGAGGCCTGAATGAGAGGCGAAGCATGTATGCTGATAACCTGTTTGATGTCTGTTTTTTTTATGTGGCAGAATTAACTCCAGTTCCACACTGTATTTGCATCTCTCACATAGGGTGTTAGTTTGGTTTAGGAGTAAATGGTTGGCAGTATACATGAAGCAATTACTACATTGCCTCAAGATGCCCATATCAATCAAGCTGGCAGGAGAAATGATGGGAAAATGCCTGTCCATTTTGGTAGGATTTTTCTGAATGTGGTATTTGGGAAGGATGGTACAGTGGTGCAGCGGTAGCATTGTCACCTCACAGCAAGAGGTTCTCTGATTTGATTCTCGACTGGGGTGCCTTCTGTGTGGAGTCTGCATGTCCTCCCTGCATTCATGTAGGTTTTCTCCAGGTGTTCTGGTTTCCTCACTTATTACAAAGACATGCATCTAGAGCATTTCTCCCTGGGGTCTCTGCTTAAAATTGGCTTTGCTCCAAGTCAGACTTTCCTGGTAAACAAATGTTAAATAATAAAAATAAAATAAGTGGGGTAGCTGGACTTAGTCACAAACAGTAAAAATAAAGTAGTAATTCACTTCAATACAGTTAAAGCACAGTGTTGGCTTAAAATATGCTTATTTTTCATTTTTTTTCAGTGGATGTCTTGGGTTTCAGTGCAGATGCACCCTGGATCTCTGGCTAAAGTTGCCAAACATTGAGCAGCTCCAGTAAACTAAGTATAAACCCACGCAAACCTGAGGGTTATATATAGGCAACTTTAAACAGTTTTAACACAACTACCAATGGGAAAGACCCAAAGTGACCCTTTCTCCAGCAATCCTCAACTCAGATTGGTCCTGACCTACACACTTCTGCCACAAAGGTGCAGGGAGGCTCTCTTAATGTAAGATGACTGGTTTAAGAGAACAGTGATACCAAACAGTCTAAATTCAGCAAATCTGAATCAAGCATATGCTATGTAAGGCAAGGATGCACAATTTCTAGATGGGAAGGAGCATGGGAGAGTCATTAAAGGTTAAAGTGAGAGTGTTTAGTAGTATACTATTAGATGACCTGCAGTGGTACCACCCTCTGCACAAGCTGGCAGCTCTTTTAGCAGCTGTGAACATTGGGAGACTCTGGAGAGCATTTTCTTTAGATGATTTTAAACTGGAGAGGTTTGCTTATATGCAAGCATAGGGAACCGTGTTTACACAGGCTTTTATACCAGCAGGATGAAAGACTTTTATAAAGTTAAACCCTCAGACCAATCAAATAAAAACACCATAAGTTGTTGACCAGTAGTTCCCACCTTGGATGGGTTGAATTTAACTCTCTGCTCCCACCAGAGTGCAAAAGAACCCTCTTAATGCAAAACAAACTGGTTTTGAGCTCAAGTGCAGTAACAAATGCTTTACAACTGAAATAAGAATTCATGCAAAATCAGAAGAACTTTGGCAAACTCAGAACAGCTTTTGCAGTATCAAAGGAGGTTAGGAAATATTGGAATACTTTTAAAACAACCTAAGAGCAGTATAGTAACCAATTGCTGGAGTTTTTTTAAAAAGTGCAGGCTGAAAAACAGTGATAAATTCAACAAAATCAATAAATGCATCACAGAAGTGTTATATATTATCAAAAAGTCTTGTAGTCACATGTGTCCAAGCCAGGCACAAGGAAGCTCTGAATAAATGAGCCCTTATTACTAATTAGGCCAATTATCTGGTACAATGCTTCCTTCAGAATATAATAAAAATAAAAAAGTTCCAACAAAAACATGGTTTCACCAATTTAATAGCGCAAAACACAAAGATCCCAATGACTGAGCGTTTTCACCATAAGAATGGCTTCATCAGAGTGACTAGCCATAACAAATCCCTAGATATTTCTTCCCATAATATTTACTTCTTTGGACCCCTGTCTAGCAGGGTGACTGACATGATCCCCGGGGTGAATTTCCTATCTCCCATCAAATCATCAAGGTTCCTTTTGAAGAGGGCCAAGGAGGTGCTCTGCTTGACATGTATGGGCAGTCTATTCCAGAGTATGGGGAGTCTCTGGGTCAGAAACCTATCCCTCCAGCATGTTTTGTTCATTGTGATGACAAGGTTTAGATCCCTGGAGCGTGTGGCTCATGCTCAACAGTGCCAGGGGCAGACAGTACACCCAATTCCTCTGAGTTTCTACTATTAACTTCCTTAGCTTACTCTTTACAATCCCATTATGCCTCTCTACTAGCCCTGCAGATATTGGGTGGTATGCACAATGATTTTTTAAAGAAATACTAAAATGTTTACTTAACTGTTGTATGGTCAGGTTTACGAAGTGTGTGCCGTTGTCACTGTAGATCCTTTCCAGAATGCCGAATCTAGGAATGATTTCTTTAAGGAGAACTTTTGCCACCGGTGTCGCGTCTGGATTTTTAGTCGGGAAGGCTTCCACCCATCTGGAAAACATATCTACAATGACAAGACAATACTTTTTATTTTCACATTTGTTCAATTCTATGAAATCCATACAGATAGTATGAAACGGATACGGTGGTGTAGGTAAACTCCCTTGCTTGGGCTTTAATACCCCTTGTGCATGATGTTTATTACAAAAGTGGCACATTGAACAAAACTTTTTAGAGTAGTTTAAGAATCCATATGTCATGAACACTTGGTTCACCAGCTGTACCATCCCCCCTGTTGAGACATGGCATTGCCCATGGCTCAACAAAGCTGCATATCTAAACAAATTTAATGGCAATATCGGTTTCCCTTCTTTAGAGATGAACAGCCCCTTTTCGAGAATTGCTCCTCGTTTTACCCATCTTCGTTTTTCAACTTCCGTACTAAGTGTCTGCATTGTCTTTAACATTTCTAAATCTAAAATCTCAGAGGGTTGTAATTCTTCACTCAAATGAAATACTTCTGAAGCTGCCTGCTTTGCAGCTGTATCAGCTCTCGCATTACCTTTTGAAATCCTGTCCTGTTGCTTGGTATGAGCTGTGCATTTACAAATAGCTACTTTTTGAGGTAACTGAATAGATTCTAAAAGATCTAAAATAAACTGTGCACGGATGATCGGTTTGCCAGTAGATGTTATCATTCCTTGATTTTTCCACTGTTGCGCAAAAACATGTACAGTAGAGAAAGCGTACTGGCTGTCAGTAAAAATGTTTACACATTTACCCATTGCTAAGGTACATGCCCGTGTTAAGGCAATCAATTCTGCTGCCTGTGCAGATAAATTGTGTGGTAAGGGTTTTGCTTCTATAATCTCAATATCAGAAACTACTGCATATCCTACTAGGTTCTGTCCTGCAGGACCCCTTTTGCATGAGCCATCTACGTAGTGTGTCACCTCGGCATCATCCAAGGGGACATCCGTAAGATCTTTTCTAGGCAGTGTCTTTTGCTCAATCACCTGCAGGCAGCTGTGTGGTGTGCCATCTGCAGGGGTTGGGAGCAAGGTAGAAGGGTTCAAAGTCGTACATCGTTCAATTGTCATATGAGGTTGGCTCAACAATATAGTCATACAGGAAAGATGCCTAGCAGGGGAAAGATATGCTACCTTCTCTTGCAGTAAAATAATTGCGACTGTATGGGGCACTCTCAATGTGAGAGGGTGGAACAAAACTACTGAGGCCGAAGCCTGTACTGCCATTGCAGCTGCAACTACTGCTTGTACACAGTGAGGTAAAGACCGTGCCACTGAGTCCAGTTGTGACGAATAATAAGCAATAGGGCGTTGCTTGTCCCCATGTTGCTGTGTTAACACTGATGTCATATAACCTTGCTTACAATCTACAGTTTGGAAAAAACATTTGTGGTAGTTTGGTAAACCCAAAACTAATGAGGAAGCTATTAACTGCTTCGGTTTGCAGAAAGCGGATTCTGCTTCTGGTGTCCATTGTAACAAATCCTGTGCTGCCATAGGATTTTTATATATCAGGTTAGTCAGTGGTGCAGATTCCAGGGCGTAGTTTGGAATCCAGCCCCGACAAAAATTAGTCGTACCCAGGAAGGACATCATTTCCTTCTTGGTAGTGGGCTTTCGTGCTTGTAAAATCGCTACTTTTCTGTCCTCATCTAATGTCCTACCCTCTTTGGATATTACATATCCTAAGTATTTAACTTGTTTTATCCAAAGCTGCAGTTTATTTCTGTTTACTTTATGTCCTTCAGTGGCTAAAGATTGTAATAGCGCTATGGTAGCTTCTTTACAATCTTGCTGGGTGGGGGCCGCCAGCAGGATATCATCAACATAAAGCAAAATCTGACTACCTCTTGGTGGGATAAATCCCGCCAAGTTGCTTGCCATTTCTTGTGAAAATATTGTTGGACTTTCACAATATCCCTGTGGTAGTCATGTATATGTATACCTTTTCCCCTGAAATGTGAATGCAAACCAATATTGGCTGTCAGGGTGTATCGGTATCGAAAAGAACGCACTGCTGATATCTACCACAGAAAAATATTTCTGTTGAGGTTTTAAATCATTCAACAGGGTGTGTGGGTCTGGCACCGTAGGTGCCCTTGGTATTACTGCGTCATTTACAGCTTGTAAATCTTGGACCATACGCCAATCTCCATTTGCTTTCTTGACAGGAAATAAGGGTGTGTTACATGGTGAATCAGGAGATTCCACCAGCACCCCTTCCTTAAGTAAAGCTGCTATAATAGGTTTGATTCCTACCTCTGCATCTTTTCTTAAGGGATACTGTCTTTTCTGTGGTTTAAATGCTGACTTTGGTGTAATAGTAACTGGTCTTGCTGTACGAATAAGTCCTACATCTGACTTTCCTGTTGACCAAAGAGTTTCTGGTATATTCTGTAAGGCATTCTCTTCCTCCTTTAATAGGAGTGCTAATCAGCTGTCCTTGCTAAACTGCAAGTGAACAGCTGGGTGGGTCTGAGTTATCCAATTTAACTTCTGCCTTTGTATTCCTTGTTCTGACAGTTCTAATTCTGTCTGCTTCTCCCATCTCGTGACTTTTTCTCCTAGGTCTACCCATTTTACATTCTTGTCCTTAGTTAAGCTAACGTGTGGTAATCGATTAGATTTATAGAGTGCAAAGAATTCCTGGGGCAATGAACAGCTGGCTACACTGTTCCCTTCCATGTCCCAGTACAGATTACGTAATATCAATATGTTTGCATGATTTCTAAACAATTCTTGCTCATATTCCTTATCAGGTTCTGGTGTGTTACAATAATACAGAGTACAGTGCAACAAATGCTGTTTATCAATGTCAAGGGAGGGGAACTTGCTGATGGCTACATTCATCAACTCTTCGGTTACTGCCCCTGGACCAGTCATAATCAAGTCCTGGCTGTACCAATAAAACATTCCACCCTCCGATTGCACTGCAAAGGTATCAATTTGTCGCTGTGCTTCCATACCCTGCATAGTCAGAACTACTGCTATACCAAATAGCTGCATAAGGTCTCTACCCAAGAGATTCACTGAGCACTTTGCAGAAACAACAATTTTGCTTTTCTGGGTCAATCCTGAAACAGGATCAGTTATTGCAATATTATGGGAGGGGGGCTCCCGATACAGCTGCCCATTAGCTGCTTTCACTAATATGTAATCAGGTGACTCTGAGTTTTCTGGCAGTTTGGAGGGATGTATCAGGGTCTGTGATGCCCCTGAGTCACACAAGAATCTGACTTCCCTCCCTTCTACCAGGAGTGTAACTTCAGGTTTTGTGTCTGCTAAATAGAGCTCTAAGCTCAATAAGGCCAAATCCAATATTTCATTTTCTTCACTATCCGTGACTTCCTGCACTTCCTCTATTTTTTCTGTCACATTCTCTACACCCTCTAACACATTCTCATTTGTCCTTTCTCCGCTATACCCTTCTAGTGATTCTTGACCATCATATAGTCAGTCCTCACCCTCCTTGTCTTCCGTGGTTGCCTTCTTGTTTTTCTTGCAATCCCTTGCCAAGTGTCCCTTTTTACCGCATTTAAAACATTCACTCCTTTTCTTTCGTCCTTCAAAGTCCTCTGATCGCTGATCAGATTGTTTGCTTCCCTGGGCATTTCTCTTGCCTTTTTTCCCGGACTGTACTACATAAACTTCTGCTCCATCCTCTACAGAAAATACTTGGGCTTTCTTTTTCTTTTTGCTATTAAAATGCCTTTCGGCATGCCTGGCATATTCAAGTAATGGCTGTAATATGCTTGTACGATGATCTACCATGTGCTTTGTAATAAAACTGCTGATGGGTGCAATGCTGCCTTTCAAAAATGCATTCTTTAACTGCTGCTCATATGGGGAATCTTGTGTCTGATCTTCAGGAACCTGCATTCCACAATGGTTATTAAAACATTCTAATAGTCTGGCATAATATCTGTCAATAGTTTCACCTTCTTGTTGGATGCATTGATTAATGCAAGTCCAGTCTGCCCTAGGCTTCCATTTCTCAGAGATGCGGTCTGTAAGACCTTTCACTCTGTTGTCTAACTCTGTGCTGCTATGTGGGAGGGGCCTGAGCGCAGCGTCACGGGGATTCCAGTCGCCACTAATCATGTTGCAATCTGGTCCCACAATTTGTCTGACTACTTTTTCTACCTATTCTCCATTTAAATTGTAACTTAGCCTCATTCCTTGCAAATCTTCTAAGAACTTTCTAAAATTAACTTTTGGATGGGGAATTCCCTCAGTGGCTTTCCGGATGTCTTCCAGAGTCCAGGGTCTATACACTAGAATAGTCGGGTTCTGATCTTCTTGCCCTGCCTGAGGATTAGGCACTTCTATAAGTGGGCATATTTCTTCTTCACTCATAGATCGTGAATTTCTACCCATTTGATATAACTCAATGTCCCATTTTGAGTTTCCTGCCCGTGTTCGAGACCTGGTCACGATGGGATCTCTAATAAATGGTTTTGCTTTTGTAGTGTCTCTTATGGTAACAGCAGAATATCGTGGGGGTGGAATAACTTGTTCACTTGCTTCATATTCTGGTAGGGGAGGTGGAGGTGTCAATGCTATTATTAAGTTATTGTCCTCCTTATCTAAAAACATTGCTTTTGAATTATTACTTCTTTGTTCCCTATGGTTTACTTCTTCAATCCACATGTGTGCCTGAGGAATTCCTAATTGACGTTGCTTTTTTACCAGACCTTTGGAATCAGTTTTAAGCACTTTGACAAGTTTAACAAGTGAGGGTTTTTCTAATTTACCGTCAAGTTCATACTTATTAACCTATTTTGAATAGTATTTAATATTATCAGCACGCTGTGATTGCATGTATTTCGCGTCTTTGGTAATGGCGGATTTTGGGGTCTTTTTGTTCAATTATTACCCATTTTGTTCTAACCTTTTAATCGTTATGTAACTCCTTATTTTTAACGTGGTACCACGGATTTTGTTATAGTCTCTTCAGAATGACTGCCCACCTGCCCTGTTTCCCTGATCTATGACAAGACAGCAATCTTTCTTGTCCCTGACTTATAAAAAAATAATAGTCCTGACAAAAACAATGCAAATCTAGTCCCTGATCTAAAACAGAAAAAAAAGGTCGATTCACCTTACCTGAGCCTTCGTGATTGATTACCTGGTTTGAGTAAACCCGTCCTTCAGTCGCAGATCAGAAAGTGGCCGGCCTCTTTTGTAAGACAATTCAGTCAGAGGGCTTTTCAAATAAGAAGAACCGATGTGGTTTCTTCCACGTACGGTTTTAAGCCACCTGGCCTGTCTGATCTGAGGCGAAGTGAGGGTTTCCGGTCCGAAGGATCAGTCTGTCAAAGGAAACAACTTCAAAGACCAATACACGTAAGGTTCAGTTAAGGTGCATTTAATAACTTGCAGCAAGGAGACAAAAACATGCAAATACAAGATTTTGCCTAACTACTAACAGGAAGTATGCTACTCTTACACTGTTTTACAAGACATGGTCTTCTATAGCTGACGTAACCAAACACAACTTTCAGTATTGTTCTACAGCAGATGTTGCTCAGATTTTCTGCTGACATGACTAGATTTGTGAGAAACTTTTGAGAAAAACAACCTGGCCTTGGTGGGCACTAACCAGTTACAGGCCCCTATTGTACAATTCTAATACATGTATTACATTTCAAGGTACTTTTTTAACTCAGGCATAAGCAAATGCTGATTACAGTTCATCTTTTCAAACAGTCTTTGTTCTAATTATCTATAGCTTCTGTAACTGTGTATTTTCTCACAGCACAAGCAGAACTTCTTGTCTAAGTTTCATAACATTTATACAAGTGGTATTGTTCTATTCATTATTTTCCTGACACAAGCAGAAATCATCTGCTTCTCAGTAAATTTCCAAGGCATAAGCAAAGATTTTAGCTGCGCATATTTCATGACAATACAAAGTCAGAAAGCTTCTGCAATTTGTACAGATTTATGCAGTGTAAAATAGAATAAATGTGTTAACCCTTTTCAAGCTCTAAATGCACTAAGCATATTACTAATACATACACTAATACATATTTTTTGACATCTGCATATAGCATTTAGTCAAAAACATAGAACTCATGAGAATACATAAAGACACAGAGCTAATGTAAACATTACCAGAGCACATTACTAGAAGCTGCATGCCCATTATTTGTGTACTGATGCATATTATCTAGCCGAGATCAGTATTATTGTTGCTAAATCAGTGTCCTTGAACCATGGCTATTAATGTTGTCTTGATATATCTAGTAGGTACTGCAACTGCAGCGCAGTGGTGCAATGGTTTGCTGAATTTGCATGGGTTTCCTCTGGGTGTTCCGGTTTCCTCCCACATTCAAAAGACATGCATCTGGAGCATTTCTCCTGGGTCACGACTGAAAATGAGCTCTGCCACATTCAGACTTTCCTAGTAAACAAATGTTAAATAAATAACTTATCATGCAGAGTATGCAGTATACTTTTGTTCTTCAAACACAATGTTACTGTGCAGTTTACATAGCTTGCTATAAATACCAATTTGAATACAAATTCCAGTAGGACTTGCAATTTCTTTAATAATTAACCCCCCTATACAAATTCAGCCTCTGAAGAGTCACCTCAGAAAGAAGGGATAGTATATCTGTGGCCCTTCTTGACTAGGAAAGGTGAAGTGACATAACTAGGTCCTTCAGAGGTGGCCTCTTATTGTTGCGAAACAAATTCTATCACTCATGCTTTACTGGTCAAATTTTAGATATGAAAGTAACAAGTCTTTTTCCCTGAAAACATTCATGGTTATCCACTGTTTATCAAGTCAAACAGCTGCTTACATATTCATCTGAGGTATGGCTTCAGTTATCTATCATTTTAAAGGCCTAAGAGGTAAGCAGACATTATTCCTATGGCATGTTCTTCAGGTAGTTCCTCAAAACTCATAAAACTCACCTGACTAGCAGCTGGTGCTACATGATCCTTCACCATGTACCTGACCAGGCCTTTGCAACACCTGGAGAGGTTCCTCACTAAAGGAAAAGGAGGTGTAAATAATAAGTCATATTTGGAATGCCTCAGAGCCCTGTTCCTGTACTCTGTCTCTTACAGACTACTGAGGGGTGATCTATGCCTAACCTACAAGGCATTCTTCAATCCAGCCCTGATGGATCTGCTACACATTTGTAAAACAAATTACATTAGTAATTACCTCATCTAAGGAACTAAACCTTGTCTGTAACACAAACAATGCATGTTGGAGGGACAGGTATGTGTCTCAGAGATTATCCCTTCTCTGGAATAGACTACCTATTCATGTGAAACAGAGCTCTTCCTTAAGCCTATTCAAATACAGTTTGGACCAGTGGAAGGGAAATCATAAGTTCACCCCTGTCTTTTCACCTGTGGCTCTTATGGATAGAGGCAGTTTGTAGAAGCCCTATGGCACAGGCCTATAGCAAAAGCATTCTAGCCCATGGGCATTGATAATTGGGAAAACTGGGGCATGAATGGCTAGACTTAAAAAGGCTTTAGGGCATTAGCTTAGTAGCCTCCTATGATCTGTTTTTTTTAAAACATTTTTAAATGTTTTTATTAAATTCTTACATTTTAACCAATGACGTACAGTAGATACACATACTTTAATAGAAAATAAGTGATATTTTCATACATTATACATATGTTTTCTTTTTAACAATCATCATTCACTCCAACTTTACATAAATTGCTGAATTCCTGCTTTCCCATAAACCTCACTCTTCCTTCCAAACATCATTCTGGATTTATTTCCATGTAATTTACTTATTTTCTCTTCAAAAAGATCCCACCTCCATTTTTTATCCTCTTTACAATGTTCAATGCTTCTGTTAAAGCTGGTTTAGATTTTGATCTCCATTTTTCAATAGTTTCTTTTTTGGCAGCCAATAACATTAAACTTGGTATGTGTGAGCAATTCAGGTCTTATATCCCAGCTAAAAATAATAATTTCCCTTGTTACAACCATTTCCTTCCCCCAACATTTCTAACAAAGTATTCTGTAAGGAATTTTTAAAATCTGCCACCTCATTAACCCCCCCCCCCCAAAAAAAAGCTGTTCACAATTAACTCTTTCTCTCCCACCACACCTTTTAACATTTCCTATCTTCCTGATGAAAAATCCTTTGAAGTATACTTGGGGTATAAAAATGCCTAGAATTATCAGATGTACTTTGGACTTAAACCAGAGATTGGTGCTGGGAGGTAAAGATAATCAGTAAGAATACGAGAAACATTATAAAATTAGTGAACAAATGGGAGACTATAATCCATTAATCCCATGAGAGATAGGATTAAACACGTGAAATGCAGCTTTGCAAAGAAGTGGTTGAAAGACTAGAATATTTTGACTTGTGTTAAACTGGTGTGGTGAACTGTAAAACATAAACCCCACATTATGTCATTAGAAGGACTAGATATCCTAGTTATGAATCACTTCTTAATTGGTTTACATGTGTTTTCCATGTAGCATGTCCCATAGCAACAGTACACTTTAAGAGACACAGTCCAGGAGATAGTTTATCCCAGTCAGATGACACATCATTTATGTAATCTCTGGCTATGAGTTTTATTTTATGCATTTCATTTTACATTTGTTTACCAGAGTAGTATACTGATCACAACTAATCATTTGCAGGTACTGTCCAGGTCCTTTGCTGAATGCAAAATAAATGTAAAGGCACACTGCGTAACAGTATTTTCAATCTACTTTAAAACACTACAGTAATCACCAAGAGGATGCAGTCTTAGTGTGCACAGCAGGGTAGCTGTGTTTGGTCACTTCTGAAGAGCAAACAAGGCTGTCAGGTTGAGCAAGTGTACAGTATGTGCCCTGCAATGCAAGTATGGCTGCTGGGGTGCTTCATACTGCTCTTCAGACAGAGGAGTATACAACTTAGACCAGTGTGGTTGGCCAGAATGCAGGAGCCATCTATGCAATTCAGGAAGTGAAGTCCACTGTGCCTAATACTCATTGTTGTGTATTTGTCCTCATTTATATCTCAGCTTAGCTATGTGACAAGAATCACCAAGGCATGGTGTTCTGCCATACTACAGGCCCCATCTGGCTGTCATCAGCAGAGTTTAACCTTGCGTATTGTGTTGACACATTTATGCAGATGCTGTATGATCATAGCAGTGGCAATATTTTACAGGTGACACGATGACAACCTGAATGATATGTGCATCTGTCTGTATGTGCGTGTGTACATGTAGCAAATATATGTTATTTTGACAATGATCTCAGTGTTAACAAAAATAAATAAATAAAAATTGCATGTCATTTTCCTTTTTAAAATTTTTAACTCTTACTCCCATTTACAACTGTACATTTCTGCATTATTTCATAATCTTTCTAACATATTATTTTGTATTGTGTTATATTGTTTACTCATTATATATAGAAACACACACACACAGTGAGTAAATAATATAAAAATAATAATAGAATGTATATAGATTTTTTACACACACACACACACACACACACACACACACACACACACACACACACACACACACACACACACACACACACACACATCTTTGTTTGTTTCTTTGTTAGTTTTTTTCTGTTACTTGTTATTAGTGTGTGTGTGTGTGTGTGTGTGTGTGTGTGTGTGTGTGTGTGTGTGTGTGCGGATATATTTATGTTAAAGCTAGTTTATCAAAGTACCAGTTTTAACAAAATGGGCATTGTCAAATTGTATGGTGTCAAATCTCATTTCATCACTGTGTAACAGAGATAGAAGCATGCTTTATGCAATGAAGGTATTGGATATTTAGTGAAAATAAGTGTGTGTGTGTGTGTGTGTGTGTGTGTGTGTGTGTGTGTGTGTGTGTGTGTGTGTGTGTGCACATGCACATGCACATGTTTGAGGGTTTTATTATTATATATTATAGTATTATTTCTGAGTATACTTGCAGCTAAGTACAATTAAAAGTATGTAATGCAAGATTACTGAACACTGGAGCTAAGGGGTTTTTCTCCTTTTACTAATTGTTGCGTGATCAGATGGTATGTATAAAGTTGTAGGGGACTGGGGGCTACAGGGGGGCTTACCCACTACAAACAAACTTGGTTTTGATTGGAGATCCACTGACTGTACTAATGCTCAGTTTATGTGTAAATGGCTGATACTGAGGACAATTACTTTATTTCTCGCAGCTCTTCTATTTTTACTGGAAATATTGTTTCTTTTTCTACCAGTGCAGTCATTTATGTATAGCTTTCAGCAAATATGTTAAATTCAAAAAAGTCATTTAAATGAAAAATGAACATGATTTCTGCTAGAAAGATGGTTCTATAAAGGGTATGCATTAACAGACAGCTTGAGAAATAATAATGGCACAGAAGAATTGTCTGCAAACAAGAGAGAGTCCATTAGACTGATGAGTATGAAACACTGTATTATTAATCTATGCAACACTGCTGAGATAACACAACAGAGAGGAAGTTAACTAACAGCCGACACCATTGCTTTTATGTTATTAAAATAATGAAATTGCACATTAAATATATCCCTGTTCTCACAGTGTAGGCCCTCACAACAGAGTTCATCCAGCACTAACAAGATAAAAGATGATTAGTGTTATACAAACAATTCTATATGCACTGACCTGTGCAATGTCAGACAAGCAGTATATATAATTTTCCTCCAACATACACCTCTTTGTGCAATATGGACATAATGGTAGTGTATCATAATACCTCCTCCTTCTTATTTGTATGTAGTATTGCACTTGCTATCCAGGATATTTCCCTCCAGACACCCACCCACCCACTGTTAGACAGAAACTTACATGCTCAATGACCAGATTATCCACCCAACTCAGTCCACTTCCAAACATTATTAGGCTCTATATGCACATACCTTTATTTGTTTGCTTGTTAACTATGAAGCTGAAATACTCAACAGACGATTTTCAGCCATGACCCAGACCATAAGCAGACATTAATTTCTTGCACTAGCATAAACACTTGTCAAGACTGAGATTACAATTCTCTGTATTACACTAAAATATTAGCAGGCAAATCTACTACAGAAGTTCACAAACACATTGATGCAAAGAGATTATAAAATAATAAAAGTATAAAAAAGCTTGCAAATGAGTCACGCTGGAAATGTAGATAAGTTCATTAGTTTTGATGTTATAATTAGCATCTCTTCTTATAGCAACATGTATGTGTGGGTTTAATTCATTTATTTAGCCTAATAATATTCATTGATTAAGGTCATTTGAAAAATATATATCTAAGCTGAAGTGTAGATATTTTTATAACCATTCTGCCTACATCATTAACATTTATCATTGCTCTTCCCATGACAACAAGCACTGACTATCACACTGCTCATAATACCAGGCATCTAGCATCATTCTTCCCATGTTGTCAATTAACAAAACTTTAACTAGAGAAAAAAAGTTTTGCAGTTCACACACACACACACAAACAGATCATGCACATAAACACACACTAGCATTAGTGCATACACATATAAACACATGTGCACATGTACATACACATAGACAAAGGCGCACAAACGCTCACACTCCCACATGTACATATGCATGCATACACATGACCTCCCAAAAACAGCCCTACTCCTCTAACCTTCCCCCAGAAATGGATTTCATTGCAATTAATGTGTAAAGAATGAAAAAAAAACAGAAAGAAAAGATACGAGAAAAGAAATGAGTAATCATATCTACCAATCAGAAACTGCATTAACAATAAACCAGATCTGAATATAAACTCTACACCATGGTTATAAAATGGTAAATAGAACATAAAGCTCACTTATCTTTAGATAAATCTCAAAATAATTCACTAATTTATTCAAATAATATAAACATTTCCAGACTGTAGTAAAGAAAAAAAACATATTAAGAATGATCACAGAATTAGAAAACTACCAAATAGTCCAGTCATAAAACTCTATGAAAACTTCATAAAATTGTATTCAACTGAGAAGCAGTGGTGGCTGGTCATTTCAAAGCAAGGGAGGTGAGGCTATAGGAAACAAATTAATGGATGGAGTTAACTGGAAAGGGTTAGGTCAAATACAGTTTCCTGTTATCAAACAATAGCTGGAGTCAGTCACTTTCATCCACAGCCTTGCTTTATACCCATTCATTCTAGCCATTTTATTGACTATACGTATCTCATATATCCAGCTGTGACCAACAGAGCCAGCCTTAGGTGAAATGGATCCTTACTCATATTGGTTCATCTCATAATAGCAGTGTTTCCCTGATTTCCCACCCTCCTGCCGTCCCCATACCTTACACACAGATTGTTTCTTTTTTGTTTTTTTTCCACACTTTATTATATGCTTTAGCTTTTTCTTTTGACCTTTCAACACACCTAACTGGCTAAGACTGCAGTA
The DNA here is from genome assembly GCF_019279795.1 of Protopterus annectens. NCBI lineage: Eukaryota > Metazoa > Chordata > Ceratodontiformes > Protopteridae > Protopterus > Protopterus annectens. Next base: position 512,591,814 of record NC_056732.1, read on the forward strand.
TAATAACTGTTGAGAAAGTAACTGAATTAAGCATGGTATGGGTGCAGCTAGGACCCAAGAAGTCATAGGGTTGTAGATGCTTTAATGTGCATTTCAGAGTTTAACCAGTGATGACCTAAACAAAAATCAAGAGTAATTCAAATTTACTTTTTTCAAGTAAGAAATAAACGAAACCTTAATGTAAAAAAAGAATGCATATTATTTCTCAATAAATGGAGATGACAAATCTTCTGACAATACATAACTCATCAGTAAATACTGCCTGCCTTCCTACCCTGCCACTTAAAGATAGTAATCTTCTGTGTATGCCTCTGGTATTAGAACAGAGTGAAAGTGAATGAACTTTGGCCAGATTCTTGTATTTCAAGTTGTTGCTGCCAAACATATGCACAGTACATCTTCTAACCCCAAACCCAAAATACAGTCACATTTTGTGTACCCACCTGTTGTTAGACTCAGAGAAAAGTGAAAAGTGCAAATGGCCACAGTGACATAATTCAACTTTTTGCTTTTAGGTCAATATATGTAAACACAGCATACATCCTTATCTATATCTACAAATTTGAAACACCTGTTTACATGTCTGCTGTTTGATTGTACAGAAAGGGAGAAATGATTACAGTAATGTATTCTAATTGGTTCATTCTTCATGATATAGTATCCCTAGATAAGCTATAGAGACCTTCTGTAAATATCTCTGAGATGCTACTGCCAAGAAGGTTAAATAATTAATGAGCACACTGTTACCAACTGCATGAGGCTATAGTCACATTTTGTGCACACTTCTGAGCAGGACAAATTTTAAAAAAGGTGAGGCCCAGGGGAGACGTTGAGAATGGGTTCCCCACTAAAACAGTGCAAAAATCCAGTTATACAGTTGAAGACTCTAGTAGACTGGTGGTCTCCAGATGTTCTGAGGGTCTAGATGTTCTGTGGTGCATTTTATGCCTAATTTCTGAAAGATAATTATTTAACTATATTTTCTGATAGGCAGAAGAGATATGTATGTGCCCACTATACTATGTAAGTATCCACATTTAAAATTGATGATATTATTTTTTCAAACAACTACACTCATATGGCCCCTGCCCCGACAAGTAAGGTTTATCCCAAGACATGCACACACACACACACACACACACACACACACACACACACACACACACACACACGCACACACACGCACGCACACTATCTCACACGGTCTCACACACACACACACACACACACACACACACACACACACACACACACACACACACACACACACACACACACACACACACACACACACACACACACACACACACACACACACACACACACACACACACACACAAACACAGTGCTTTCACAATGCATAGTTGTCTTCAAGTAAATTAGAGAAATAATAATTCACAAACAGCGTGTCTTTGAAGTGTTGGAGGAAACAAGAACACCTCTCTAAAATTCACACAAAGGTAAGGAGAGCATATAGATTTCTCATAGAAAGAATCACAACCACTAACTTCACCACAGAACCATGCCCTATGCGACAGCATTGTTACTTGTCATGCCACTGTGACAAAGGCCAGTTGCTATCACACACACCCTGCAATGCTGACTACTAAATGTGTACAACGCTGATATTCAATTGTGATGGACAGTGAAAGAAATTATGGAAAGTTTGTTTCTGTTAGATACACTGTAATACCCTACACACACATACACAATAATTTCATTATACAGACAGCCCATGCATCTATTAATATCAGCCACATTATTCACTGGACACATCATGGATGTCTGACTGTGTTTAAAATGGTCACAGTAAAATAGTCCAGGTTGCTTCACACAAATGCACATCAACTCTACAAAGACAGGTTAATGATTGCTTATGTGATCCAGACAGCAGGATCAGACATCTTCATCCACAGATAGACCTGTACCCAGCAATTATAGTTATGTTTCTGACTTTGCACACAACAGATTACTGATTGTGATAACAATTCCTAGAATAATATAGTTTAATTTGGCCTCATACAAACAGAAGCCTCAGTAAAGTATTCCAATTTGTTTTATACAAATATACATTATTTGTGCTCTGTTGTTTAATTTGTGCAGATAGAAGCATGGTAAGTATCTGTAATCTACAGACAGCTCCTGAACCACAATTTGTATCATTTTTTGTTGACTGTGCACACCTCAGATGTCTGATTGATTTAACAAATAATGACCACAATAACACATTTCAGTTTTGTTTCACACAAACTGCAGCATTACAATTTATAGTATTACTAATTGCTTCTTACAAATGTACATTAGTTGTTCAAAGCCAGAATAATGACTGTTTAACTTGAGCATGTTATGGCAGAATCAGTCAATGAAATCTAAAGACAGCCCCTGCATCAATAATTAAAGCCACTTTGTTGACTGCACACACATCAGATGCCTGTGATAAAAAATAGCCACAGTAATCTATTTATTTATTTATTTATTTATGTATTGCTGTTTATTTACCATTATAATCTGATTGGGCTGTGTCCCTTTTCAGTAGAGGCTGATTTCAATTTGTTTTCATGCAAGCAGTGGCCAAAGTAAAGTGTTCCAAATTACTTCATACAAATTAACACTTGTCCTGCAAACTAGATTAATGACCTTTTAACCTGAGCAAATGACAGCAGACTAAGTCAGTTTCACTCACGAACAGCACCATGACCTGATGTTATAGCTATATATAGCTATATATGTTAATTGTGTAGATCTCAGATATAATAATTGTGATAAAAATAATAGCCACAGCAACATATTTCACTTTTGTTTCATACAGACAGTAATGACAGTAAAGTATTTAACTTGCTTTACACAGACTCACTTTCTTACAGAGAGGGAGGATCCATGCATGCATCGATTATAGACACTTTATTAACTGTATATACCTCAGAAGGTCGGGATGAAATATTGTCTACAGTAATGCACTTCAAATTTGTTTCACATAAACTGTAACCACATTGAATGATTTCAACTAGCTTCACACAAGTGTATAGTAGTCTTGCAAAGCCAAAAAATATGATTGTTTAACTTGAACAACTAACAGCAGTATCAAACACTGTAATCTAGACTCAACTCCTGTACCCAGCTGTTTTAGCATTTTTATATCTTTGGCCAACTCGGATGTTTGGCTGTGATAAAATCTAGTAGCCATGGTAATGTAGTTCATCTTAGTTTCACCCAAAAAGCAGACACAATTAAGCACTACTAGGATAATAACTGCTGTCTTGAACAAATGACAACAGCATTAGTCATTGTTGTCCATGGACAGCCCACACACCAAGCAATTATAGCAACTTTTGTTGAATGTACACATATCAGAGGTCTGACTGTGATAACAATTGCCCAAAGTAATGTAATTCTATGTGTTTTACACAAACTGTAGCCACAGCAGGGTATTCCAATTTCTTTCACACAAATACACTATAATCATGCATATAAAGAATAATGCCTGATTAACATGAGCAAATGACAGCATGTCCAAGTCACTTTCATCCACAGACAAACCTCTGTATCCTGCAATATAGACATTTGCCACCATAAGTATCTCATATGTTTGATTGTGATAAAGAAATGGTCGCAATAATGCTTTTCAAATTGGCTTTCCAGAAGCAGTAACCTCAGAAAGGTATTCTAACCAGTTTTGCACAAATGTACGTTAGTCCCACAAAGCCAGAATAATGACTTAACTTGAGCAGATGACAGCAGGCTCGGCTATTGTAATCTGTAGACAGCCCATGTACCAAGCAATTACAGCCATGTTCTTGACTGCACACCTCAAATGTCTGATTATGATGAAAACATAAGTGCCAGAGTATTGTATTTGAATATAATGTTCCCTAGTCACTTCTTGTCTCATGATTTCCCCCTGCCATCCCTCACATTTTTTGGTGACTTTACTTTTGAGATCTTTTGCAACTTTGTGTCCTTAACATTGTTTGATGTCGGACACTATGTGGTCTGCTGAAGTTGTGCATAATTCATGAAATGTGGTCTGATTTTTTTTGCAAGCTTTCTCTATCCAAGACAAAGAGAATAACTGTTTTTTACAATATTTTACTTTCATGTTGCAGAGCCCAATAACTCAAAAGCATTACCTCTTTGTTTCTGGAGTATATTCCCCTAAGGATACAACTAGCACTCTCAATGCTGCTACTAAGGACCTTGATTCTGTTCTTGATTCTCCAGTCTAGTAGGGATCTGCAGTTTAGATCTTTCATGTGCTTTTTGCTATCACTTCTATTCCCTACCAGTTGATACTGAGGTGTAAGAGGAACATCAAAGCTGCTGTGGTCTAAGTACAGTACTTTGCATTTATCTGCACTGAACCTTAACTAATATTCTCTGCCCACATGGTCAACCTTTGCAAGTCCTTTGTCAGATTCTTCCCAGTTCCCATGCTCCTGTACCTGTCTTTGTGTCATCTGTGAGGAGATGAACTTGTGCTTTTTTCCCTCAGGTATGATCTCAGTCCTATCTATTGTAAAAGCAGAGGTTCCAAATCTAAAATTTCTGATGAAAACATACTTGAATATGATTATTTTACATCCCAGAAGATGTCGCCTTTATTTTTATGTGACATCTGAGCATTTCAGTGAAAAACTGTTAAGATTTCTTAAGAAGAAGTGTTTCATTAGTTCACAGAGTCTGCACTTCATACACTTTCTCTGGTGTTAATCTGGCCTCATCCCCTCACATATAAGCACGTACATTAAGAAACACAGAAGCTCTTGGGGAAGTCATGTTTTTTCATCCAAATCTCATTCTCCAGGGTTGCAAAGGTATTCACACATATATTATACTGTCTAAACAGTGTGAAACATTGTCAAAATCCACTAAGCTGACACAGTTAACGATTAACAGACAGGCAAAAAAGAACAGAAAAATATTGTTGATAAATATTTCAAACCTTGTAAATAAAGATTATAATTGTATGACTCCTTCGTTAAGAGATAGCTCAGCAGAATGGAATAGTAGCCTTTGAATTATAACTGAAATTTCACATTTACAAGTTTTATGGTCAATTACCTTGTTGCTATAAATGAGCAGTTAACTTTTCTAGTACAAAATGTATGTTTGAAAGTTCTGATTATAAGATTATGATATACTTCTCCAAGACTAAATCAGCTGACATAAAATTGTGTATCTTGCTGCATTTTTCCCATCTGAAATCTAACTGTGCTTCTGTAATGGAAAGAAAGGTAGGCTTTGTCGGAATAGCAACAGTAGTATAAAACTACTAAAGCAGAAAACAGAGCCCTCTGTAGTTCAATAAAGTAGTTTCCTTTATACATAAATTAGAAGGGTAAGTTAAGGCTGTGCTTGGAATTTGTAGCAGTCTCTGAAGTACACAAGGGCTTTTTACAAGATTTCCAGCAATGTGCAGGGTGTTTCCAATTGTGAGGCCATAGTTACTCAATAATGCAAGAACTTGCACAGTGCAGTATGTTGCATATACAAAGGAGTGCATAAACATCTGTAAATAATAATATGCATGCAAAATAGTGCACAGCAACAAGTAAATGAACTCCAAACGTCACAATTCACAGATGCCTAGGCAGTCATTGAGTAGCTTGTTTGTGCTTCATAATATAAGGAAAAAGAACAAGGAAAAATAACAAAGCAGTACTAGCTAGCTGACTTCTTCACAGTTGTAAGTGTGTGTTGATTAGGACTATATAACTCAAGCCACTGGATGCATTGACCTGGTTACATATCCTAGCAGATCTTGGGCTTATCAGCATTATCGGCAGCAAGTGACCTTCCATATTGTCACAGATGGTTAGATAGTGGATCTCTATATAATAGGATGAGATAGGATATCTCATAGAGTTTGGCTGATGAATTTCACCAGCAACCTGAATGCCCATAAAGGTATTGTCTTCCTACACCTGTGGATATCCAAATATGTGCTGCTCTTGCTGCTCTAGCTACAGGGACCTTACGCAAGCCAGTTGGCGACATGTTGGGCATTACTAAGGGCTCTGCATATTTTCCAGGTTCTGTCTCATAGATAATTATTATGTTCCTTAATGTTATCATGCTTCATGTCAATGACAACATACAGTTCCCCAGCACTGAATATAATGGAGACAGCACTATGAATGACTTTTACAGTACTGACCCCTTCCCTGAGGTACCGATTGACATAGGCTGAACTCATGTAGCTATAAAGGCTCTCCCTGCCCATAGTTCCAGAGATACTTCAGTAAGAAAGGCTAGCCATCTGTCAACTGCCAAGCAGTGCTTTATGCATTGGGCAGCATCCTACTCAGTTGCATAATCCTCACATATCGCATATGTCAGATCTCTGTGTCCATTTCTAGCATGGTAATTTCTCACAGGGTCATACTGATGGCAAATGCCACTGAAAACACTGCCAATCTAAGCAGCCATTAAGGCGCTGTCAATTTTATGGAGGCTGGTGATCTTTTTAAAATTGTGTGTCATGCTATCCCCAAAACATGCACTTTGTTTCATTATATCTGGTTTCCTTGTCCTCATATAACTGGACAGCATTACCATGAAGGCCACATTATCATGAAGATAAACATAATCTGTATAATTATAATTACTAATATAGTTTATATAGTTATCACTGTCATGAAGTTTAAGTGAACACACCTAAATGCTGCATTAAGCACTGTTTGGCTGCACTGTCTCTATATCCCGTCCTGCATGTCTGCTGATTAATGTCCAATGCTGCCTGCACCTTGGGGCAAATGTGATGTTTCATGACATCATGTACCCCTGCTTTGCTGGCCAGTGGTGGGCTATTGTGTATTGCTACAGCTGGAGCTTCATCCACAGCTGAAACCTTTCTGAGGCTCTCAGCTACATGAGATCTGTCCTGCTTGGGGGGATGAAGTGTACTCAACCAGTACCTCCACAGAGTGCCACTAACTTTAGCCATACACACACACTCTGTTAAGGGTTGCTGACCCCATGAGTGGGAAAGACAGTAGTGTCACTGTGTCCTCTGACTAAGTAATTTCTCCAGGTATCTGAGTATCATCATCAGACTCTGCAGAGGTGTGCATGTCAACACTTTCTCATGTTTTGGCCATTTCTACATGTTGCCCTTCACTGATTCTACCTGTGAATATATAATATACTAAAACAATGAGTAACAAGGTTGCACAGAAAAAAACAATCAGTAAAATCTACAAGAAAAATCTAGATTTTTCACTGTGTGATTCATTAAAACCTCTTGTATTAGAGGCAACATGGGATATATGCAAATGACCCCTTAAGGGCATCAGGTGTTTCAGCTATATGGCAGTTCTGAATGCCCATGACTTTTCTTTTCCCTTTTTAAGCCTGTTATGGCCAAATTCAGGCCCCTTGCATTCAGATCTGCCATATAGCTGAACACCTGATGTCCTTAAGGTGTCATTTGCATCTCTCCCATGTTACCTCTAATACAAGAGGTTTTAAGGAATCACACAGTGGAAAATCTAGCTTGTGAATGTATAACATGGAAACACCATTATGAACACCTTCTAATATGTTACAAGGGTGTGTATGCAAGACATGGTTCAATATGCAGCCAACTCCTTCTTATGCAACTCTGATGTAGTTAGCCTTCTGCATTTCTAATGTGCCTATGGAAAATAAATGTACATCATGGCTTCTTTAGTAGGGTACACCCACTAGTGAAATAACTGCTATGTGCTACTAACCTGATCTGCCAATCACTAACACACAACTGGAATAGATCAAGCCAGCACTAAAATCTACCCACCTAGTGGGGATAAATCCTGTTTCAACCTCTCTATCCAGTGATACAAAGGAGGTCTTCCAAGTTTTTCAGTATTGTTGACCTTGACAGCAAACTCTTGTGGTCGGTCTCTCCTTTGCAATCTTCTGTCTTTTGATTGATACAGTGAAGCATTTCAGTCAAGAAACAACAAGCCTGTATCATTGTATATTTGTGTCTGCCCATTGAGTTTATGTCCTGTAGAGACTGCCACATCTAATCCTATCATAATGGCTTATCTGCACCCCCTTCACCCATAACCCAAAGACCATATGCCTTATGTTCCTGTACCAGAAAGCTGTTTTCATCATTACTGAAAATGCTGGAGTCTCTCTTTGCCCCATCCTATGGACATACTGCATTTTGTTTTTACATTATGAAAACAACAATATGTATTGCTAAGAATATATGTGTGCAAAAGTTCTGAGAATGTACTTGCTTCATGAGAAGCCTCCCATCAAAAAAAAAAAAAAAACAGTATATGTATAGGTTCATAGGTGTTTACTAGGCTAACGATCAAAGGGCCTTTTTAAGCCTAGCCATGCATCCCAAATATCTGACAAGTTCTGGGATGAATTTCTGGTTCTCTATCCAATTGTCCAAGTTGCATTTGAATTGGATTAAGGAGGAACTCTGCTTCACATGGATGGGGAGCCTGTTCTATAGATGGGGTAGTCTTTGGGATACATACCTATCTCTCCAGCAGGTCCTATTTATATCACAGGCAAGATTTAAGTCTTTAGAATGGGTAATTCTGGTACTGTTTGCTTTGTGGATATGCAGGAGGTCCATCAGAGTGGGGTCTACCAATGCCCTGTATGCTTGGCATAGATCTCCCCTCAAAAGCCTGTAGGAGACAGAATACAGGGATAGGGCCTTGAGGCGGTCTGCAAAGGACATATTACTTATGCCCTGTATTATTTTATTGAGGAACCTCTGTGGATGTTCCAGTTGTTGGATATACCTGATTAGGTACATACCAAAGGGGGCATTGTACTCAATGATAGGTCTGATGAATGTCAAATACAGTGCAACAATGACTTCCTTGGACTTAGATGCCATACTTTGTTTATAAGTTGTGCAACATAGAATGATTTCCTCACCACTGTAGACACGTGATGATCAAAGACTAGATTACTATCTATGTGTGTCCCTAAGTCCCTGATTACTGGGTCAACTCTAAGAGGTATGTTGTCAATATGATAGTTACCAGGGATGGATGACTTCCCAAAGGATACCATTATGCATTTTTGGCATTTATCCACCAAAACCAGCTTTTCACCGTTAAACTTGTAAAAACAAATAAATAAAATAGCGGTGTCTTCTTAGGTTACCACACAGAGATTGCAGTGGGACAATTTGTTTTTTGAAACCTCTCTAAAGATTCAAACAGTGCCAAAAGGCTTGAGAATCAACAAATTATCATCTGGAGAAAATCAACCAAAAGAAATGGATAAATGGCTAGTGGTTAATCAGAATGCTGGACTGCAGTATGTGGAACTGTTACTAAATCACAATAGAAAACTAGCATCAGAGTTATCAGAGAACATGCAAAACAACTACAATTGTTAAAAGAAATTATCACAATAGAAAATTTCAACAGTAAAATAAGTATTCTGCAAGATAACATGATCAAGCTTAATGAACAGTTAAGCAGCAGAAAACTTAAAAAATACGAACGAGACAGAACGGATTATATAGGGGGTATGGCAGCAGCCTATGGACTACTTTTACACAATTGTGTACAAGTGAATGAAGCCACGAGCAAGAGGCATCAACAGGAAGTGGAAACCAACACCGTAAGGAGGTCAGAATGCTTAAATAGTAAAGAAACCATTGAAACAAGGTCAACAGAATATGGAGCAAGGAAAAAGAACAAGTCGGGAGCAACAAAAAATCCATTAGAATATAGTGAGAACTGTAACAATGCAACAAGTCCCCATTTGAGAGAGATATCGGAAGATGGCGAATGGGGGGCAGAAAAACAAAGTATGCCTTCAGTAAAGAGCCGACAAGCTGTGGATGTCTATAAAAGAGTTAATGAAGGACAAAGAACCTGGGCCCAGGTAAGAGCAGAGAGTGGACATAATAAATCTAAAAATAACTGGCAGCTAAAAAAAACAGCTTTGTGAGGAAAGGAAATTAGAAGTATTGGGGACAGAAAAAACAGTCGTGGAAAACATAGGTACAGTAAATTTTAAAATTATTAATTTATCTACTTATGTTTTTTCAAGTCAAGAATGTTTAGCTCTCAGCAAAGGATGGAACTTTGCACCAGCTCAATGAGCAAATAAACTACAGACAATAAATGGCCTGAGAGACGATGTCAGATTGTTACATTTTGATGTGATGTTATAAAATTATGAAAGAAGTGATGTGTTACTTTACAAACCAAGCTGTTACAACCCTCCTTTATGTAAGGAGTTGGAAATGTTTTTGAGCATATGTGAAGCACAGATAATTGAAGTATTAGAAAAGAAGGCTGAATATAATTATTTTAATATGTCTATGGAAGAAAAAGAATGCTTTAACAATTTGTTAGATAACACTGATTTCCTGCTGTTAGAAGCAGATAAAGGTGGGTCCTTGGTAGCAATGGACAGGGCAGACTATGAAAGTAAAATGAAGGAATTACTAACAGATGTTAAATATTATAAGAAAATTGATATGAGATAAGTAAAAAAGGGGTATGCATTAATAGATGCATGTATTGAAGAATGGTTCCTAACTGGTAGGAGAGATGAGAGAGTTAGGAAGAGTTTATTGACAACTAACCCCAAAATAAGTAAGCTATCAGGAATACCTAAAACTCATAAAAACCTTAACAATCCTCCTTTAAGACCCATAGTAGCCAGTGCAGGCAGCAAAACCAAGGGCCTGTCAGTATATGTAGATAAGCATTTGCAAAAGTAGTCTCTGTAAGTGAAACTTATATAAGAGATAGTTTTGACTTCCTAAATAAATTAAAAGAAATAAAAGTAGAAGAAGAGAACTTTCTAGTAACATTGGATATAAAATCTCTCTACACAGTCATCCCCAATGAAGAAGGGATGGAAACTGTGAGTATTGATTATTGAAATCAAAGAAATGTTCAGCAGATACAGTAGCTTCAATAATGGAAATAATAGATATACTACTGAATTACAATTACTTGTCTTTTTATGAAGAAATCTATGTACAAATGAATGGGGTTGCGATGGGTGCAGCCCTAGCACCCAGCTATGCAAATATGTACATGAATGGCTGGGAAGCAGCAAATGTATTATAAAGTGAGTATAAACAGTACATAGTCAAGATTGTGCATTTTATTGATGATGTTTTTATGGTGTGGAGAGGAATGTTGGACAAACTAGAAGAGTTCATTAAGTATATGAATAATGTGTGTACATATTTAGATTTTACACACAATTATAATAAGAAAGAAATCAATGATCTAGATGTTACAGTACATAAAGAGAAAGAAAGTTTAGTATCTAAAATCTATAAGAAAGAAGTTCAGAATAATAGTTATTTACACTATTCAAGTTTGCACCCCAAGAAAACCAAAATGTATATAATAAAGGGACAGTTAAGTAGAATAAGTAGCTTAACATATAAGATGAAGATTTTTTTAAATGAGGCGAAAGACTTTTGTTCCAAGATGGAAGTTAGAGGATATCCCGAAAAAGAAGTAATGAAAATATTACATGAACAAATAGAGATGAGAGAAAAAAGTAAAACGAGAAATTAATCTTGTATGACACTTTATAAGTATAGAACGGCATTGACCATACAAAATAGTGTAGATTCAGGAACAATAAAAAGGGTGATAAATCGTAACATGGGAGTGCTTAAAACAAATAGTGAAATAATTAACAAAATAGGTGAACAACCAAAGCTTGTGCAGAAGTGGGCTAAAACTTATAAGAACATCTTTCAAGCTAGACTAAATAAACCAAAGGAATTAGCAAATAAGAAAGGGATGATAAGATGCTTTGGGTCTATAATATATAATCGAACTTTCGAAATTTCGATCCCATATGTTCAACAACATATGATCGAATTTTGAAAGTTCGAATATATAATAAAAAACAAAAAACTTACCTTAATGGTGCAGGCAGGGTGGCAAGCCTCCCTGAAACTCTCACGTGGGGGGCTGCACCCCCCACACCCCCTCCCTACTTAAATATACTAACTCTGAGATCGCACTTCAGTGCAGAAAATGGAAATTCTCCCATTCTGCACTGAACGGCACCATTATACTTAACCTTCGAACACTTGAAATGTCGATCATATGGTGTCGACCATATGACATTCGACATTTCAAGCATTCGAGGTTCTAATAGGAACCCGATGCTTTAATTGTAATATGTGCAACTTTCTATACACAGATTCCTCAGAAATAAAGGTAGGTAAATATGTGGTTAGAGTTCCAGGTGGTTTTAATTGTAAATCAAAAAATGTTGTATATTTAATAACCTGCCTGGATTGTAAATCCTTTTATATTGTCAGAACAACTAGAGAGCTATATAAAAGGATTTTTGAGCATAAATATGCCATACAGAGAGGGGATGAAAAGAATGCTTTAAGCAAACATTATAAGTTAAAAAATTGTAAAAGAGAGTATAACTTCTTGGTAGTAGAGGCCCTTCCTAGTGATACTACTGTTATTGATATAGAAGAAGAAGAGCTGGGTTGGCTAGAATACGTATGGCAGGTCAAACTTAATGCCTGCTTCCCACCAGGTTTAAATGATAGGGAGGAATTTGTTATGTATTTGAAAAGAAAGAGGCTCAAACATTACTAATACTTTTTAAAAAAAACATGTAGTGTAGTAGTATGTTGGTGAAAGTGTGTTTCTTAAATGTTTTCAAATGTATTAAGTATTTTAGGAAATGTATTAAGTATTTCCTGAGTGTATTTTTAAATGTTTTTCTTAAGTTTTTTATAGTATTTTGACAAAGTTAGCTTTTTGGAAGTTGGAAGGAAGAGGAAGTGACATTTTAAAGTGAATGTATCATGTGATGAGTTTAAACCATGTGACAATTGAAGCCTTAAAAAAGGAATTTTGTAGAAGTTAACCTCAGTCTGAAGAAGTCTCTGTAAAGTTGAGATGAAAGCGTTAACTGGAGGTGATTTTATTGTTTTATTAAAGTGTGGTAACCTAAGAAGACACCGCTATTTTCTTTCTCTATTGTTTTTGGCATTTAGTTTTAGTCCATGACTCTGACACCAGTTATTTGTCTGTACCAGCCCCTCCTGGTGAACATTTGTGTCAGTGTGAGATTCAAATGACAGCTCCTAATTTGCAATCATCTGCAAATTTAGTCAGCCAGAGACCACTGACATTGGCCTTGACTTCTGAGAAGTAAATGCCAAAAAGGAGTGTCCAAGGACTGATCCCTGAGGGACTCTACTTGTGACTGGCCTTTTTGTAGAGGTGGACTCTTCAATTCTAACTTCCTGGGTCATGTCTGTCACCAGTTGTGCAGAGGGATGACTGTTGCCTTTCTCTATTCATGAGGCATGAAGCATGTTTGGAGGCTACAGTTAAATAGTAATTCCAGAGGCCCTGATAGGTCATGTTTCATGCTATTTAGAAAGCATCCTGGGATAACGTCTGGGCCCATTGATGTAGTGTTCTTGGTCTCAGAGAGAGCATTAAGGACCTATTCCCTAGTGATAGTAGGGGGAGTTATATTAGGTGATATTTCCTGAGAGAAGGTTGAGGGGGAGAGAGGGGTAAAGTTGGAGCTGAATTTATCAGCCAGGAGTTTTGCTATATCTTCTGGCTCAGTATAGGTGGCTCCATTTACAATGAGCTCTGAGGTTGCAGACATAGCTAAAGAATGCTTTGTGGTTGTCCTTGGCCTGGGAGGACAAACCCACCTCAAATTTGGCTTTAGTAGACTTTATTTGTCCTCTGAGTTGTTTGTTTAGTTTAATGAGAGTGCTTTTATCCCACTGGGTGTTGCACCTCCTAATTTTTGCCATGCTTTTCTTCCTCCTCTTATATATCTGATTAATTTTGTGATTCTACCAGGGTGGTTTGTTTTTTGAGTTAGTTCTGTACTTCTTCCTGGTGGGTACAGCTGCCTCTATACAGCTATTAACATGCTTGTACAGGGTTTTTGTGAACAGTTCTGCATAGGCAGAAGTGTTCTCAGGGTTTATAGGGGCTTGAAATGTTGCCAGGTTCTCACTTAATAACAGGAGGTTAGCCTTGGAATAGTTCCTGAATATTTCCGGTTTAGCTGGGGGTCCAGGTTTTATTTTTACTTCAAGGAAGACCATTTTGTGGTCTGACCTTACCAGGAAAGGCATTACAGTAGGGGGTGTGCAGCACTCTCCCATGTTAGTGAGGACTAGATCCAGTATGGTCACACCCCTGGTTGGTATACTGACTATCTGGTCTAGGGAGTTTGTGTTTACAAAATCCAGGAATCTCTGTGCATGTACATATGATGTTGTATAGGATTCCCAGTTAATAGTGGGGTAATTAAAGTCACACATGAATATAGTATTTGGTTGGATTGTTAGTGTTTCTAATAAGTTTAAATAAGTGGTATGGGTTTCCTGGGTCATAGAAGGGGACCTAGAGTTTGCAAGAAAGTGGTATTGGATTTTACCTATGGTGATTGAACATGGAGCAGCTCAAGTGCATTGTCCTGTTTGGCCAGCCTTGAAGTATATTTACTTTTGATGTAAATCGAGATACATCCACCTTTAGTCCCTGCCTGTGAAGTAGCAGGTCTAAATGTGTGAAAGACATTATAACCCTGCACTGTTGGTGTGCTGTCCCCAGCTTTAAACCATGTTTCTGAGACCACACAGACATCAGAATTCTCTGGGGTAAAGAGAGATTCCTGGGAGTGGAGTTTTTTGTTTAGGCTGCTAGCATTTAGCAGTAATCCCTTTAGATTTTCTTGGTTTTGATTTGCTATGTCGGAAGCACTTTCAGTTTGGCGTTGCCTAAAAAAGGCACTGTGGGGGAAGGCAATGTTTTAGCTAATATTTGAAAGCCTAGAGGGGAGAGGTGCAGATGATCCCTGGCAAAGCAGCATGGTCTGTTGACCATCTCCTTCCATGCTGACAAATATTGCACTCCCTTAGAATGACACCAGAAACTAAGCCAATTATTAAAGTCAGTCATCTTTTGTTCATATTGTGGCATCATCCTTGGAGAAAGTAAAATTCTGCTCAGTTCAGACTATAGAGAACTTAGACATTGAGTTAAGATACCACATAAGAAAATTTGATAAAAGATAAAACATGAAATGGCCTGCTATTATCGCATGGTACACCATCTATCCAAACCAAACCAAACAACAGTTTATTGATGTGGTCACTAAAAATCATGAGCAAACATGTGAAGCACAATGAGCCATAATGTTACGTATACTCATACCCTTAGAAAACATGCCTGTTTGTTTGTCATGCCCCTGATATCTGAGCATTTGTTTAAATAGAAAATAAGAACTTTACCAGCAAAACATGTAAGCACCTTACACAGAAAATTACAGAACATGTATTTTGGCTACTGACGACATAGTGCCAATGCGTGAATAGATTTCAAATACAGTCACCAAGGTGTCTCTAGTCTGTGCCATGCCTCACAACATGATATTATGGAGGTAAGATCAATATTCAAATTATGTGGCTCTTTTACACCAAATATGTAGTTAGTCACTCTGCCACACTGCATGTATATCTACAGCTATGAGGTTACGAGAAAGCTCACAATAGTAGACACAGTATTGTATGGCTTGCAGAATATCAATGTCCAAAATGGCAGCAGCAAGCCTAACTCTATAAATGTAAACCTTTTCTGCAGACTACTTAGGCAGCTGAGGCCACGTATCATGATAGGCCATGAATTGCTTAATTCTGCTTTCAAGCAGTGAAGCCATACTGAGTAGCATGTCAGTAACAGCTTTATCATGTTTTTGAATCCGCAGTGCAAGCGTAAGAAGTAGACACCATCATTTTGTAATTGAACAGGGAATGTTTGTATCAGTTTAATTCACAGTTGTGCCAACTAGCATGCTTTGCTGTCATTTTGGTGTATCATTTGATGTTCTGCATCTTTCTAGGTGCTTATAGACACAAGTATGTTGTACAGTGTGTAAAGGAGGTAAAATATTTCTTCACATCCACTTTAGGCAGCAGCTTTTGGGTCCACATGATGAACCCTTTAAAAAAGTGGTGCCTGGCACGATCTGGGCCTCATGACTACCAAAACAGGTATCCCATGCTTTGGTGAGTAATGCAAGCACAACTACGGCAGCCTGAAGTAATGTTGTCCTGAAAGTTTGCAGATGCGTGAACATGAAGAGTGAAAAGATCACCCAGAAATGTATCATGTCTGATTTTCGTTTCTTTTTTTATTTCTTGTTTTTGTCATCAAGATAAATGCATACCCCCCAGAGAGCTGCTAATAATGTGCACATTTTTATCTTTCAGCTATTTAAGAGATACCTCTAAAAATGTTGGGGTGTCACATGAACAACTCGTTGCAAGAAGGGGTATGCATCATTGGTAGCTGCTGTAAAGTGCAGTGTTCTTCAATAATGTGTCACACTTTGGAAATGTTCCCTTTATTTCTCCAATTTACAGATCCACCTGATGATGAAGATGAAGACCAGCAGGCTCAGACATCAGTTCCTTATAATTACCAGCTCCTTCTGTTGTGGCTCATGGAGGGTTTGAGGATAAAATGTGAGTGTGCCCCCAGAGAGTAGTGAAGAACCCTCTCAGGTGGACACCCATGTTTTATCTCATGCTGACCAGCATGGTTGCAGCAGATAATTAAGGCTACTGTGGAGGGTGCAGTCATGTGCTAACTTAGCCAACATCTGCTACTGCTCACTGACACCTTGCTAACCCCAATACCTTTTATTGCCTTTCATCCCTCTCTCACCCTCAATATACATCTCATCTTAGAGTGTAATTACCTCTTATATAACAAGAATGTTCTACCTGGCACATGTATAGTCTGCTCCCTATATAGATCATGAATGTTATATCATGATGCATGTTTTGTAAAATGTCTGCAATTAATGCTTTGTAAATTCTTTGTATCAATATATAACTATAACTGTTACTGTTTGTACATCTGTTTGCTACTGTTGCTGTCATTCTTTGTATTATTAACGTTATTCTTTTAGGAGCTTTTCTTTCTGGATCTCCACTGAAGAGGTTCTTTTTCTTCCCAGATGGACTTTCCCAGTAAACAAAATGAATAAATAAACAAACAAATACATAAATAAATAAATCTTAGATAGAACCCCACTTGAATTGTAGATTCACTGGTATGGTAGGCCCTGGACACTGGACCACTGGAGGGTCAGGCACCATCTTGCAATGCCTGTATGTGATCATTAGTTAGCAACAATTCTGTGTGGGTAGCCCTCCATCCCACCTTGACAACCACCCCTATAAACAGCACCCTATCCTATCCTATCCCCTAATTAATGTAACCATCTTCCTAGTATATTCTGCCCATACCTTGTGCATGGTCCAGCTCTCCCAATTACCACTTGTCCACCCAATGTATCTGTTTGTCCAGCTATTGTCATGACATCATTGTGCATGCAAAACCATCCTGATTGTCTGTACTCATTTCCATTTATTTGTATTCCCTACATGCTATTTTACACCCTCTCCCCTTACCCAGTATTCCCTTGCATTCTGTATTCCACATCCCTTTTCTTTTTGCATTAACAAATGGTGATGCACCCCCCCCCCCCAGAAAATAGTATTCTGTCTTTCTGGCCATTTCTTACCACTGCCCTGTTTGCTTCTTCTGCTTGTTTTCCTCTGCCTGCTCCTTTCCCATTCATATTGCCCTGTATACATATTTCCTTCCCTTGTATATTTATTTCTGCATGCTCTTCCATCTTGAAATGTTGCCCTTTGTGTCCCCACTCTACAAGTGATGATAATGGCCTTATGATTTTTGGTTACCTTTTGGGCGGTATATTCATCTAATGCACTTCACAGGAATTCTGTGCATTTGTAGCACTTACTGACACAGAGTGATATGTGCTGGCCCAGACAACTACTTGGACAGTATATCACCTTGCCTTGCATTAACATGTCAGCTTACTAAGCAAGTAAACTGCCAGTATATGGGAATACTCTTCTGTTATGCCAGGGACTGCAAGAAAATGCCTCTGGCTTCAGATGAATGTGGCATCATTCAGGATTCTTCCTGGTCCCAAACAGGAACTGACAATCCAATTTGAATCTGACCCACCTAAACAAGCACCTGACAATGAAGAAATTCAGAATATTAACACCTCAGCTGGCTCTTCCCCTTCTTTTTGAAGAACCTTAAGTGATACTTCTAGATTTTAAGGATGATAATTTCATGTCCCATGTTTCAACATCTCCAAAAAATTCTGAGGATCCAAGAATGGAATTATATAGCAATCTCAGTGACTCAACAAGTGACATGCTTGTTTCTGATGCCAAGAAATCCAGAAGGCTGTTGCCTCTCCTTCCTGCAGTATAGCATTGGGGTGAGGGTGTGGCTAATTCAAGAGTCTGCAGTTGCCTTCCTTCAAATGAAACATTAAACCAATAATCCACCTGTCTATGTTCATGGTAGTGTAAAATGATGCAAAAAGATCCTACGGCAGTTACTGAATAAAGTAATTAAGATCCCCCCAGACATTACAGATTACCATTTTATGTATGGATTTTCAATAATGTACAATTCCAACAACATTATGCCAATCCTCAAATAATACAGATTATTGTAGTAGCAGTACTTTTTTAATAATGTAAATTTCCAGAAATAACCTATACCAAAACATTTTATCATTAAACTCACTAGTATGTACTTCTTCACAAATGCAAACCTAGCTGCTGCTAAATAAACTAGTCTGCTTATGGGAGAAGCCCAAAATGACAAAGGGAGGGCATGTGAACTCCATAGGAATAGTGACAGAAGAGCAGGATTAAACTCTGCACCTTGGAGCTGAGAGGCAGATATCGTAATCACTGAGCCACTGTGCTGTCCTACCCCAGGTATTTTCTATGTAAACACCAGTGACTGAAAAGTAACATCATAACCAAACATGACGGCACAATGTTCCATCCTATCAGCTTGCTAGCCATGCAGATATGGGACTTAGTGTTGTCCTTGAATTCCTAGTTACTTATAATTCATCCTCCAAACATGAACAAGCTTCTGTCAGATAATTCCTATTCTATTAAACAGTTCATTTAGAACTTAACTGACAGCTCCTACCTTAAGCCTTCTATAAAACGACATCCCATTAGGACAGCCAGACACAAACCAGTTTGAATTCTCAGAAAATGTTCAGCTGCCCAAATTCGGAACCAGTATCCACAATTCTCTATCAAGAACTTCGATAGACAAAATGTTTCTTGCATTTGCTTCAATCCTTCTAGTTCAAATGTTTTTTTCTTAAAAGCCTCAAAAAAAAATACCCACATCATCATCACCACAGCCTTGCTTTTTCCCTTCTTCAGCTTCATCTTAACTAAGAGCAGCATTGTATATCTTTCTATAGATTCACTTCAACTCACAGTGTAAAGGCTTCCTAAAAGGGAATTATTCTCATTTCAGCTAACTGGAACAGATGATGTTTCAGCCTGGTGTGATAAAAGTACAGAGCCAGGATTGGGTGAGAAAGTGATTTAGTGAGTGTTTAAACATGTGAGTGCTGGACATTAAACTGATATCTAGCACTCACTTGCAAGAAGTAGGAACTGTCATTTAGATATCAACTGTCAGAGAAGGCCTAGGGTAAATAAACGTAGAAAAGGGTAAGCTTATAAATGTCATAGAGCATTATACTAGGTCGATGAACCCTATACACACTACATATAGGACACCCCAAAATGAACCAACTAGAGGCTGAGATAATTACAGGGGAACCATAGTCAGTACATCACAGTAATTTGGGGTTACTCTCATTTCAAAGCCATGCCAAAAGCATGGAGGTCTGTCCTCCTTCCTAAAGTCTTTGATAAAAATAAAAATTTCTCTTTCCCTTCTAATAGAGCTGAAGAGAAGCTGTCAGAAATTGGCTCAACAGTAGTCTTATGACTCATACTAGTTTTTTGCACTGTTAGCTAGAAATCTTCTCATAATGTTTGGAACAATATGTGTATGAAAGGTATGCTTCCTAAGTAGACTAGGCAAATATACTAAACAATTATTAGTTCAAAGCTAGAGACTTCTATTTCAGTCATGTCACAATAGCGGCATTATTTTAGGCTTGGTTATATAAATATTTTGTTTAAATTTTACTAAAATGTTATATACGGAAGAAACACATTGGCAAAATAAAGCAATAACAACTATTTACATTTATAGTTATTCATATATTTATTTATATTATATTATTTATAGTTATTTATGTAATTACTATATTTATTTATATGTAAATATTTATGCATAATTTTTTACTATAAATATCCCTAGGATTCATCAAACAGCTAAACGGTATAAACTGATTAATATTTCTCTCTTAATAATTATGATTTTATCCACTACTTCTGTTTGGTTGTTATTGTGTTTATTTTAATCCTAACATAGATATTTCTTTTTGACACAGAGCAGTGATGGATTCTATGCTACCAAAAGA